>NC_142885.1:18245909-18409090 GCF_051225735.1 Oryctolagus cuniculus | reverse complement strand
GCAGCAAAAAGCTTAAAATTGGGATTCCAGATGAAATAATCTTACTTTACTTTAATTTAAAAATATTTAAATGAACACTGACCAAAAACAATGCGTAGTCTGGTGCTTTGGGGACCTGACTCTGTCCTGTTATCCAAGGCACTCTTTCTCCAGGTTGTCATTTTAATTTGTCATTCCTTGGGTATTAGATCACTGGATGGTTGAGTTTGTTTCTTTAGTTATTTTGAAAGTTGAAGGTGGAGGGAGGAAAGAGAGAGAGAGGGAAGGAGTCTTCCATCTGCTGGTCTACTACCAAATTGGCTGCAATGGGCAGAGCTGAGAGTTTCTGAAGCCAGGAGCCAGGAGCTTCCCCGGGGTCTCTTCATGGGTGCAGAGGCACTAGGACTTGGGGCATTTTTTACTGCCTTCCCAGACCACAGCAGAGAACTGCATTGGAAGTGGAACAGCCAGGATTCGTTCTGGCGTCATGGGATGCCGGCACTGCGGGTGGTGGCTTGACCCACTACCCCACAGTGCCGGCCCTTCCCGGAAGCCGTTCCCCCTGGGATCCAGCTGTCTGCTAAGACGCCTGGGAAAGCGGAGGGAGACGGCCCAAAGACTTAGGCCCCTGAACCCAGAATGGAGCACCAGATAAAAAGTCCCTGGCTTCTGCTTCGGCCTGTCCCAGTGCTGGCCTTTGTAGACACCTGAGGGGTGAACCCCCATATAGACTGTCACTCAGAGAGAGAACAGTGCTTGCGATGGCCCCTGCACTGCTTCTCTCCCCACGTGGCTTTGATGGCCAGCGGTGGGCCAGGCAGAAGCCAGGAGGCAGGGGCTCCATTCAGGACTCTGAGCGGCAGGGAGGCAGGATCCGGAGAACCTGGGCAATCAGCAGCTGCCTCTCTGGGTCAAAGTCTGGAGCAGCGGGACTGAAGTGGCCCTGGGGCTTCTGTCCCTGGATGCTGCAGTGCGCAGATGTGGCGCCATGGCAACGGCCAGTGGGGAATGCGCCTGCGTCCTGCACTTTGACCCGGAAGTGCACCCTCTGACATGGCTGCCTCTGACCTTGGCGCATGGGTAGGAGTAGCGTCTATGTCTGCTGCTGCCCGAGAGTCTGCACAAGCCATGATGTGAGGAGCCATCCTCGACGCTGGTGGTCAAGCCTAAGCCTGACCCATCAGCCCCAGGGTCAGGCCGGCATCAGGAGAGGCTGCGTGTCCGAGGCTGCCAAGCCATTTCCTACGCACGTTTCTCTTCTTCGGCCCCTTCCAGAAGCAACGGTTTTGGCAGGCCTCTATCCCGCCAGGAGACCGGGCCCCCTTGCAGGTGAGTGATGCGTGGCTGTTGCGGCTTCCCGCTGGGGTCTTGGCTGCAGGCATGCCTGTTGCTCTTGGTCCCAAAGGCTCAGGTGGAGTCGCAGTTGTGCTGTGCGGACAGTCTGGAAGGGTCCCCAGGGTGCGAGCAGCTGTGCAAGAGCAGAGGTGGCTGGGTCTCCTCCCGGAACGGCCTTGTGTTCTTGTCTGTCTGCTTTTGGAGGGCCCAGCCTCCCTGCTCTGGACCTGTGAGTGTTGTCGGGAGGAATGAGAGTGAAAGTGCGTGTCTGTGTCCTGGTCTAGGAGGACTGTTTCGGGTTCCTGGCATTGGGTGTGATGTTACTGCTCTGTGGGTTTTTCATGAAAGAGCCTTGTCAGGCCGAGGTGTACCTTCTGTCCTAATTGGATGATTTGTTTTTAGTACCTCAAAAGTAATGAAGGTTTTGTGAAATAGGTTTTCTGTGTCTGTTGGGATACTTTGTGAGTTTTCCCCATGTTTGTTCTGTTCTGGGATAAATTGCTTATGTATGGTAGCCGTCCTTGCATTCCAGAGTAACTCTCAGTTGCACACAGTGTGCTAAGCTTTGGTCGTGCTTCCGGATGGCATTTGGTAATATTTTGTTGAGGTATGTGACACATTCATGATGGATATTTTTGTGCCATTTTCTTGAGGATGTGTGCTTGTTTGGGATGTTGGGATAATGCTGGTCTGATGGAATAATATGGAAGGATTTTCCTCTTCATCTCCTTTTTGGAAGGGTGTGCAAAGAACAGATTATAATTATCTTTTAAATGGGAGTTCTCACCAGTAGAGCCATCTGGTCCTGGACTTTTCTTCATGTTTTTTGTTTGTTTATTTTTGTTTCCCTGCTACTGCAGTCTCTTTTCAAATTATAAGTGTATTTAGGGTTTCTTGTTTTACTGTATTCAGTTTTAGTGGTTTGTGTCTTTCTGACAATCAGTCCACACTGTATCAACATTGACCAAATCCTTGTGCTTTGGCTTTTCCATAGTGTTTTCTGATGATTATTTTGGTAAGTTAGGTAATCGTGTCCTCTCTGTCATTTCTTTTGTGAAGTCACTTGAGTCTGTTCCCTTTTTTCCCTTGTTTCCTGCGGATAAACGTTTTGTCCATGTCACTGAGTGTTCAAGAATAGTATTCTGGTCTCACTGAATTTCTGTTGTGATATTTTCTATTCCGTTGGATTTATATCAGTTTGTATATTTTTCCTCCTTCCACTTTCTTAAGATTTACTTTGCTGTTCTAGTGTTTGAAGGTAAAATTGGGTTTATTGATCTGGTGTCTGTATTCCTTAATATATACATATATAGCAATACAATTTCTCATGTGAAACAAGTCCTGTCAACATGGAAAACTGTATGGATGTACACAGTACTGGTAACATATTGAAGGAAACGAATCATTATGTAGGCAGAGGTTTTCACAGGCCTATGCTCATTGCAGCAGGATGCACAATAGCCAGGCTGTGCCGTCTGTACATGCATGTATGGTGTACATAGCCCATAATGTCTTTATTGAGTCTTCAGGTGATGTGCATTTTGGTTGCTTGCCTATCTTTGCTCTTGTAATTAGCTGTAGTAAATATGAGGGCAGAGATAACTGTATGTTGATTTCATTTCCCTTTTGTATATTCCCAGGGCTGGAGTGGCTGGCTCATATGGTGCATCTATCTTCAGATTTCTGAGGTATCTCCATACTGTCTTCCACAGTGGCTGTAGCAGTTTACATTCCTACCAGCAGTGGATTAGGGTGTCTTTCCCCCACATCCTGAAGGCCATTGTAGTATTGATTTGCATTTCCCTGATGGCTAGTGATCCTGAGCATGTTTACATGTGTTTGTTTGCCATTTAGATTTCCTTTCTTGAAATATGCCTGTTGAAGTCCCTTGCATATTTCTTGATGCGTGGTTTGTTTTGCTGTTGTTGAGTTTCTTGAAAGTTTCTGGTACTTAATCCATTATCAGTTGCATACTTTGAAGATAATTCTGTCTATTCTGTTATTTGCCTTTTCATTTTGCTGAGTGTTTCTTTTGTAGTGCAGAAGCATCTCAATTTTTTTGTTTTCTTCTATTCTTTTGTTTAATCTTTTGCGATTCTCAGATATTGGACCTCCTTGGTTAAATTTATTCCAAGGTCCTTTATTTTCTTTGTAGCTACTTGAACAGGTTTGGTCATGGAGGTTCTTTCTCAGCCATGACATTGTTGGTGTATACAAAGGCTGTTGATTTTCTATCCTGCCCCGTTACCAAACTCTGCTATGAGTTTTGAGAGTCTCTTAGTGGAATCTTTTGGATCTCCTATATATAGAATCATGTCATCTGCACATAGGGGTAGTTGAACTTTCTCCATCCCCATTTGTATCTAACATTGAGAAATGAGAGAAAAAGTACCAACAGGATAACATGCACGTAGAAAATGTCAACAGTGACCTCGGATGCTACCTTTATATTCTGTCTTGCTTTGTGGAATACAGGATTTGTACTATTTCAAACATGATCCATACTTTAAATGCAAGGCTAGTTATGGAGATTGGAGATTGGGAAGCAGACCTGTGTTCCGTGGAGAACCATGTAGATCACGGGTGTTTCAAGTCCTTGTGCGAATGGCTTTATAAGTGTCTAAATAAATAAATTCCAAAGATTTCCTCATGTATAATTCAGAAATCATACCACACAGAATGTTTGTAAGGAAGAAGAGAATGAATGGGTACCAAAACCTTTTCTAAGGCTGAGTTAAACTCCTTTTCAAATTCTTTGTTAGTAGGGCATGTAGTGCATATAGTATCAAATGCTAGATAAGCTCTAGTAGTTGGCCTTGATGTAGTATTTTATTTAGAGCTATGTTTTCCTTTTTAAAAAGAATTTTGCCTTTTTAAAGATTTTTTACTTGAAATTAGGAGTTACACAGAGAGAGAGAGAGAGAGGAAAGGAAGAGAGAGAGAGAGAGAGAGAGAGAGAGAGAGAGAGAGAGAGATAGGTGTCTTCCATGTGGTGGTCCACTCACTAATTGGCTACAATGGACAGAGCTGAGGGGATCCAGAGCCAGGAGCCAGGGGCCAGGAGAATCGCCAGGGTCTCCTGAATGGGTGCAGAGGCACAAGGACTTCTACTGCATTCCCAGACCACAGCAGAGAGCTGCATTGGAACTGGAGCAGCTGGGACTCAAACCAGCACCCATATGGGATGCTGGCACTATGGTCAGTGGCTTCACCTGACCCCACAGTGCCTGCCTCTCCTAGAGGCCATTCCCCGTGGGATCCAGCTGTCTGCTAAGCAGCTTGGGAAAGCAGAGGGAGAAGGCACAAGGAATTAGGCCCCTGAACCCAGAATGGAGCATCAGATAAAATGTCCCTGGCTTCTGCTTTGGCCTGTCCCAGTGCCAGCCTTTATAGCCATCTGTGGAGTGAACTCCAATATGGATGATCACTAAGAAAGATAAATATTGTTCACGATGCCCCCTGCACTGCTTCTCTCCCCACATGGCTTTGATGGCCAGGGCTGGGCCAGGCAGAATCCAGGAGGCAGGAGCTCCATTCAGGACTCCCACAAGGCCTGGAGGTAGGGTCCAGACTACCTGGGTCATCAGCCACAGCCTCCCTGGGTCACAGTCTGGAGCAGAGGGACTGGAAGTGGCCCTGCTGCGTTGGACCCTGGATGTGCCAATGCATCCCCTGGTGCCATGGCAGCCACCCATGGGGATTGCACCTGCGCCCAGCACTGTTCCTGGGAAGTGCGCGTACATGCGTGGCCCCTTTTGACCCAATGTGCTCAGGTGGGAGTCCGCAGTGCATTGGCTCAACCCGAGAGCCTTTTCAAGCAACGAAGAGCCGTCCTCGACACTGCTGGCGGAGCATGAGGGAGACCCAGCAGCCCCAGGGTCAGGCCTGGATCTGGAGAGGCCGGACCCGAGGCGGCCACATCAGTTACCTTGGGCTTCTGGAAATTACTAGGCTCGGTTCTCTTCTTCGGCTCCTTCCAGAAGAGTATGCCTCTTACTGAGTTCCTGTTCAAGAAGAACAGAAATGCTCTTTCTGCATTGAGTTTGGCATGTTGGCCTTTCTGTCATGGTGTGGGCGGGGGCTGGGGTGTGCATGCAAGGGGGTTAAGGGGATAGTAGGAGGAGGAAGAGTGTCAAGGGAGAAGCGGGAGCAGAGAGGAATGGGAGAGAATGAAAAGGTGGTATGAATGTGGGGAGGCGTGAAACGAAGCTAAGAAAGGCGTGTTGCAGAAAGGAAAGGGAGGGGGAGTGTGACAGGTTTCCTGGAGAGTGTGGTGGGTGGTTGGGAGAGGAAGAACTTTTCCCACGGTTCCAGTACTGTTTTGGGGGTTTCCTGTGCCTGGCCAGATGTAGCCTTGGCCACATCCATGAGAAGAGGCCTTGACTCACGTCCTCTCTGCTGCGGGTTGTGCAGCAGTGTAAGGTATGTGTGCAGGGGCATGGGGGCACGGGGCGCTCGAATTAACTGGCATGTAATCCAGTGAATTTTCACAGACTGCACACACGGAGAAAGCAGAAGCTTAGAGAAACACCAAGCATCCCTCTGTGTTCTGTTCCAGCCTGTCCAAGGTTGTGACACCTCATAGTAAGTACTAGATATTTTTTACTTTTAAAGATTGGTTTGCAAGGCAGAGTTATAGATGAGGCAGTGCAGGAGAGATCTTCAATGTATGGGTCCCTACCCCAGGTGGCTACAGTGTTCCGGGGGTGGGCCAGGACAGACCAGAAGCCAGGTACTTTATCCAGTACTCCAGTGTGGGTTCGGATGCCTAAGCCCTTGGGCTGCTTCCTCTGCTTTCCTTAGGGGTATGAGCAGAAAGCTGGATCACAAGTGGGAACAGCCTAGGTATTTGGGGCAGCGGGTTGGCTGAGCCATGGCATAGTGAATGAAGCCGCTGCCTGCAGTAGCAACATCCCATATGGGTGTTGGTTCAAGTCTCAGGAGTTCCACTTCCGTTCCAGCTCTGCTGTGGCCTGGCCAAGTAGTAGAAGAGGGCCCAAGTCCTTGGGCTGCTGCACCTGTGTGGGAGTCCTGGAGGAAGCTACTGGCTCTTGGCTTCAAATCTGCTTAGCTCCGACAGTTGCGTCCATCTCTTATTTTTATCCTTTTATCCCAAGAGCAGTATCTTTCATGTGTTTCACAATATATACTAAGCTTAATAAAATGAAAAGGTTTGAAGATTTTCCTGCAAGTGGCTTTTGCTGCAGCCTCTCCAGTTGGCAGAGCACCAAACATGGGTCTGTATTTCCGAGTTTCAACTTGGCAAGAAGCAAGTTGTGAGCTTTAGGACTGAAGAAACAAATTGTGCATGGAACACTCTTTACTTTGTACTGTGAAGTTTATGGGTCAGTTTCTCTGGGATTGTGCTAATAAAGGGAAAACTCAAAGTTAAGTAACTCCCATGAAAGCCGAGGATGTTGATCCTAAAGGCTGAAGTTAGGGGATTACTCAGACTTTGAATTTCAGCTTCTTATTGTGTATCAAGTGATCCAGTGCTTGTCGTTGAAGAAGAATGTGTGAAATTCTTTGACATTAAGGTTGGCTCTGCCTCATAGCAGTGACTCTTACCATTTAGTGCACTTACCAGTCAACTGGGAAGCTTGTTAGAGTGCCGATTCTGGGCCCCACTGCAGAGTCTGTGAAAGGGACAGGAATAAGCATAGTTACTGGGCTCCACACCATACAGGTACAGCTATGGCTTTAAAGCTGTTTCACTGACCTCATATGTGAGATTGTTAAATTAACAGGAGTCACTGTGTTCTAACTCCCTATGCAGGATCTCTGTCCTCAATGAGTTGCATTATGAGAGTTGACTGTAAAACTAGTTCTCAAACTGTGTGTGTGTGTGTATGTGTGTCTGAGCACGTGTGTGTGTGCAACTTGCTGAAATCTTTACTTAATATAGAATTTGTCTTCTGTGTATAATGTTAATTGAAAATAAATTTTAATGGAGAATGGGACTGGGAAGGGGAGAGGGAGGAAGAAGTGGTGTGGGAGTATAGGTGGGAGGATGGATATGTTGGGAAAATTCACTGTATTCCTAAGGTTTTATTTATAAAATTTATATTAAAAATAAATAAATAGAAAGGAAGAAAAAAAGCTTATTTTCAGCAGTGGGTCTCTTGACATTTGGGTAATTCATAGCCATGGGGAGTTGTTTTATGCATTAAAGACTTTAGCATCCTCTCTAGTGTTTACACACTAAGTGTTGGTTGTACCTCACCCCCAAGTTGTGGCAGGTAAATTCTCCAGCCTCTGCTTGGTAGGACCCATTCCTGTAGATTCTAGCTGGCTGGTAGACAAGTATCATGCACTGAGTTTTGAGTTGGTAAATGGTAAGGTCAGTTTTAGAGTTTGTTGAGTTGAATTGGTTGGTGGGGTACAATGAATGTCCAGTTATTTTGATATGGGAATGATTAGGGCTAGATATAGGATTTGGGAGCCATCATCATCTCTAGTTTAACTCTAAAAATGGCTAAAATATCCAAGAAAATGATAAACAGAGAGGAACAGTGGCAGTAACACAGAACCCGGGAGGAGTGCTAACGGTGTGGGAGGTGAGTGAAGGAAGAGGCTTCCGTAAGAAGTCATCAGGGATGTAGGAGAAGGGCAAGAAGCAGAGATGTTTTGGAAAGTGATGGAAGCGAGTATGGCCAGGATAAGGAAGGTGACACTCAGCCGGAGAAATGCTTCAGAACTACAAATCCCAAAAAGACTGATTGGACCTAGCTGCTGAGAGATCATCTTGACTGTAGAGACCTGTACTGTATAAGATGTGGCCACTGAGCACTAGAGGTGTGGCTGGACCATGCTGCAATTTGCTATAAGCATAACGTTCACACTTCCAAAGAGTTTCCCTCATGTCTCATTTGAGTCTCCTCCAGTGATTGAGACTACAGCCTGGAGGTGAGAGTGAGGGGCAGTCTCAGCATCCTAACCACTGCCATGTCTTCCATATTGGAGAAGTTCTCCTACATCCTTGAGGACAAGGTTAGCTGCTACGGGCAGACCAAGAAGCCAGAGGCCCCACTGCATACTCTTTGCCAGTAAGAGAGAGCTCTTTGTTTATCTCCTAAAGTGAGATCGCAGTTTAGTGGTCGCTTGTTTAGATGTTTGTTGATGAAAATATGCACTGAAAATAGAAAATGTGATGTGTGTGCATTTGGGACTTCTGTTGTGTTTAATTTCACTCTGCTTTCCTCTCCCTTTATCTCAAATCCTTTTGCTTTTTTTTAACTTTATTTAATGAATATAAATTTCCAAAGTACGACTTATGGATTACAATGGCTTCCCCCCCATAACGTGCCTCCCACCCGCAACCCTCCCTTTTCCCACTCCCTCTCCCCTTCTAATCACATCAAGATTCATTTTCGATTCTCTTTATATACAGAAGATCAGTTTAGCATACATTAAGTAAAGATTTCAACAGTTTGCTCCCACACAGAAACATAAAGTGAAAAATAATAGATGATTTTTTAAATGATGATGAAATCAGATCAGACCTATTGTCATGTTTAATCCCAGTGAGAGTCAAGTTGGGAATTGATAATTTCTTCTTCTTTTTTTTTTTTTTCAGAAGATCAGTTTAGTATACATTAAGTAAAGATTTCAACAGTTTCCAACCCATAGAAACACAAAATGAAATATACTGTTTGAGTACTCGTTATAGCATTAAGTCTCAATGTACAGCACATTAAGGACAGAGATCCTACATGAGGAGTAAGTGCACAGTGACTCCTGTTGTTAACTTTACCAATTGACACTCCTGTCTATGGCATCAGTAATCTCCCTATGCTCCAGTCATGAGTTTCCAAGGCTATGGAAGCCCTCTGAGTTCTCCGACTCTTATCTTGTTTAGACAAGGTCATAGTCAAAGTGGAGGTTCTCTCCTCCCTTCAGAGAAAGGTACCTCCTTCTTTGAAGACCTGTTCTTTCCACTGGGATCTCACTCACAGAGATCTTTCATTTAGGTTTTTTTGTTTGTTTGTTTTTGTTTTTTTGCCAGAGTGTCTTGGCTTTCCATGCCTGAAATACTCTCATGGGCTTTTCAGCCAGTTCGGAATGCCTCTAGGGCTGATTCTGAGGCCAGAGTGCTGTTTAGGACATCTGCCATTCTATGAGTCTGCTGAGTATCTCGCTTCCCATGTTGGATCACTCTCCCCTTTATTTATTCTATCGGTTAGTATTAGCAGGTACTAGACGTGTTTATGTGCTCCCTTTGACTCTTAGTCCTTTCATTATGATCAATTGTGAACTGAAATTGATCACTTGGACTAGTGAGATGGCATTGGTACATGCCACCTTGATGGGATTGAATTGGAGTCCCCTGGTACGTTTCTAACTCTACCATTTGGGGCAAGTCAGCTTGAGCATGCCCCAAATTATACATCTCTTCCCTTTCTTATTCCCACTCTTATGTTTAACAGGGATCACATTTCAGTTAAATTTCAACACTTAAGAATAACTGTGTATTAATTACAGAATTAAATCAGTCATATTAAGTAGAACAGATAAAAAAAAACTACTAAGAGGGATAATGAATTAAGTTGTTCATTAACAGTGAGGGCTATGCTGATCAAGGCACCATTTCTCATAGTGTCCATTTCACTTCAGGAGGTTTCCTTTTTGGTGTTTAGTCAGTTGTCACCGATCAGGGAGAACATATGGTATTTGTCCCTTTGGGACTGGCTTACTTCACTCAGCATGATGTGTTCCAGATTCCTCCATTTTGTTGCAAATGACTGGATTTCGTTGTTTCTTACTGCGGTATAGTATTCTAAAGAGTACATACCCCATAATTTCTTTATCCAGTCTACCGTTGATGGGCATTTAGGTTGGTTCCAGGTCTTGGCTATTGTGAATTGTGCTGCGATAAACATTAGGGTGCAGACCGCTTTTTTGTTTGCCAATTTAAACTCCTCTATGGGTTCCAATAGTCTCTTAGTAGAGTTCTTTGGATCCTCTATGTAAAGAATCATATCGTCTGCAAAGAGGGATAGTTTGACTTCTTCCTTCTCAATTTGTATTCCTTTGATTCCTTTTTCTTGTCTGATGGCTCTGGCTAAAACTTCCAGAACTATGTTAAATAGCAGTGGTGAGAGTGGGCATCTCTGCCTGGTGCCAGATTTCAGTGGAAATGCTTCCAACTTTTCCCCATTCAATAGGATGCTGGCTGTGGGTTTTTTTCTAAATTGCTTTGATTATATTGAGGAATGTTCCTTCTATACCCAATTTGCTTAGAGTTTTCATCATGAAAGGGTGTTGAATTTTATCAAATGCTTTCTCTGCATCAATTGAGATAATCATATGGTTTTTCTTTTGCAGTCTGTTAATGTGGTGAATCACATTGATTGATATGCGAATGTTGAACCATCCCTGCATACCAGGGATGAATCCCACTTGGTCTAGGTGGATGATTTTCCTGATGTGTTGTTGTACTCTATTGGCCAGAATTTTATTGAGGATTTTTGCATCTATGTTCATCAGGGATATTGGTCTGTAATTTTCTTTCAGTGCTGCATCTTTCTCTGGCTTAGGGATTAAGGTGATGCTGGCTTCATAGAAAGAATTTGGGAGGATTCCCTCTTTTTTGATTGTTCTGAATAGTTTGAGAAGAAATGGGATTAGTTCTTCTTTAAATGTCTGGTAGAATTCAGCAGTGAATCCATCTGGTCCTGGGCTTTTCTTTGTTGGAAGGGCCTTTATTACGGTTTCAATTTCTGTTTCAGTTATGGGTCTATTTAGGTTTTCTATGTCTTCATGGTTCAATTTAGGTAGATTGCATGTGTCCAGGAATCTATCCATTTCTGATAGATTTTCTTGTTTGCTGGCATAGTAGTAATTTCTGATGATTATTTTTATTTATGTGGTGTCTGTTGTTATGTTTCCTTTCTCATCTCTGATTTTATTGATTTGAGTCTTTTCTCTTCTTTTTTTAGTTAGTTGGGCCAATGGGGTGTCAATTTTGTTTATTTTTTCAAAAACCAGCTCTTCGCTTGGCTGATTTTTTGTAATTTTTTTTGGATTCAATCCTGTTAATTTCTTCTCTGATTTTAATTATTTCTTTTCTCCTACTAGATTTGGGTCTGGTTTGCTGCAGTTTTTCTAGGTCCTTGAGATGCGCTGAAAGCTCATTTATTTGGTGTCTTTCCAATTTCTTGGTATAGGCCCCTATTGCTATAAACTTGCCTCTCAATACTGCTTTTGCTGTATCCCATAAGTTTTGATATGTTGTGTTGTTAACCTCATTTACTTCCAGAAAGTTTCTGATTTCTCTTTTGATTTCTTGAATGACCCAGTGTTCATTCAGGAGCATGTTGTTCAGTCTCCATGTGTTTGCATACTTTCTGGGGTTTCCTGAGTTGCTGATTTCCAGCTTCATTCCGCTGTGGTCTGAGAAGCTGCATGGTATGATTCTAATTCTTTTAAATTTGCTGAGACTTGCTTTATGACCTAGTATGTGATCAATCCTAGAGAAGGTTCCATGCACTGCTGAGAAGAATGTAAAGTCTGTAGATGTAGGGTTGAAAGTTCTGTAGATATCTGTTAGATCCATTTGGGCAATAGTGTCAATTAAATCTGCTGTTTCCTTGTTAATCTTCTGTTCGGATGATCTGTCTATTTCTGAGAGTGGAGTATTGAAGTCCCCCAGTACTATTGTATTGGAATCTAATTCTCCCTTTAAGTCCCTTAATATATCTTTTAAATAGACCGGTGCCCTGTAATTAGGTGCATATATATTTATAATAGTTACATCTTCCTGTTGAATTGAACCCCTCTTTGTCTCTCTTAACAGTTTTTGTATTAAAGTTTATTTTGTCTGATATTAATATGGCTACACCTGCTTTTTTTTTGGTTTCTGTTGGCATGGAATATCTTTTTCCTACCTTTCACTTTCAGTTTGCATGCCTCTTTGTTAGAGAGATGTGTTTCTTGTAGGCAACAAATAGTTGGGTTGTGTTCTTTGAGCCAGTCAGCCAATCGGCGTCTTTTAACTGAAGAGTTAAGTCCATTCACGTTTAATGTGACTATTGATACATAATGACTTTGCCCTGCCATTTGCCAAAGATTAGTTCTAATATATGCTTTGAGCTTCCCATGCTCTTTTACTGGTAGGTGTTCTTCCTTTCCCTTCTTTCATATTGATGGCTGTGTTTCTGTGTTTCTGAGTGTAGCACATCTTTATCTTTTGTAGGGCCGGACGAGTGGCCACAAAGGCTTTCAATTTCTGTTTGCTATGAAAGGTCTTTATTTCACCTTCATTCACAAATGAGAGCTTGGCAGGATATAATATTCTGGGCTGGCAATTTTTCTCTCTTAGCACCTGTGCTATGTCTCGCCATTCCCTCCTAGCCTGTAGTGTTTCTGATGAGAAGTCAGCTGTGAGTCTGATTGGAGATCCTCTGAGAGTAATCTGACGTTTCTCTCTTGCACGTTTTAGGATCTTTTCTTTATGTTTCACTGTGGTGAGTTTAATTACAACGTGTTGTGGTGAGGATCTCTTTTGGTCATGTTTACTGGGGGTTCTATGAGCTTCCTGTATTAGGATGTCTCTGTCCTTCTCCAAACCCAGAAAGTTCTCTGCTAGTATCTCACTAAAAAGGCCTTCTAATCCTTTCTCTTTCTCCATGCCCTCAGGAACTCCTAGAACCCGAATGTTGGTTTTTTAAATAGTATCCTGTAGATTCCCAACAATATTTTTTAGATTTCTAATTTCCTCTTCTTTTCTTTGGTTTGACTGTATGTTTTCCTGTGCTCTATCTTCTAAGTCCGATATTCTCTCTTCTGCTTCACCCATTCTGTTTTTAAGGCTCTCTAATGTGTTTGTCATTTGATCTATTGAGCTCTTCATTTCATTTTGATTTCTCTTCACTATCACACTTTCTTGTTCTACTAGTTTCTGCGTTTCATTTTGATTCTTCCTTAAAATTTCATTTTCACGAGAGAGATTTTCAATCCTGTCCAATAAGGATTTCTGTAGTTCAAGGATTTGCTTTTGAAAACTTCTAAATGTGCTTATCATACATTTTTTGAAATCCGTGTCTTGCATTTCTTCTATCTCATCATCTTCATAATCTTGGCTTTGGGTGTTTCGTTTATTTGGAGGCATCATAGTGTCATTGTTGATCTTGTTCCCTCGATTTCTGTGTTTATTGCTTGGCATGGTTAATTCTTTTTCCCTCACTGTGAGGTGTTTTTTTTTTTTATATACTATGTCTGTGTTAAGTGGACTGCCTGTTGTTGGAGGAGCCTTGGAGGCTTGAGATGGGTGTGGCCTGAGAGCTCTGCTTGGTTCTTCAGGGTTACAGGTGTGCAAAGTTTATGCGTGGTAAATATTTATTTATTTATTCATTTATTTATTTTATTTTATTTTTTTATTCAGGAGGTAAGTAATACTGCAAGGCTGAGCAGAATGGATGGTATTTAGCTTCAGATCTCTGGCTTCTACCCATAGAGTCCTGTGGACTCCCCCTGGGTTGCCTAGGCTACTGAATTGTAGCCTTAACGCTCCCCTTTTATTATGTATATCCCAGCTCTTTGTCTCTTGCTCGCCTTTGCAAGATTGGTGGAGAGGAACTTGTCCATGCCAGTATGCCCTCACCTTTTTTTTTTATTTTTATTTTTATTTTTATTTTTATTTATTTTTTTTTCCCTTCTCTCCTGTAGTCTGTTGAACTTTCCCACTTCAAAGCCTGCTTCCCTCTAAAATTCTGTCTGTCGTTTCCCCGCCAATGTCTCCGGTTACTAAGCTCACCTCCGCTTCCAGCGCCGATGTGTGGACTCGGAGCCCTGGGCGTCCCTCCTTTCCCCTCTGGTCAATCCTTTTGCTTTTAAGATAATTAATTTTATACTTTATTCTTAACAGTGTATTCAAGAAACTTACAAATGGTATAGAGAGTCTCTCTCTCTCTGTATCTCAGGGATATCTAGGTTCCTTATAATGTACAGATCACATTCTTCAATATAGAAGAAACCTGATTTATTTATCCAATCCACGTAATGATTGCAGTTTCGTTTTGTGAGATTTTCCCCCTTAGAAGTGTTGATCTGCAGTGATAATGATCCAGCTTGACTATGCACATGTGATTCCTTCTAAGAAGTGGGGGTTTGGGGTCATAAGTCATGCAAGTTTTAAAATTTAAATATCTATGACCCAGTTTTGGTGCAGAATAACTGCCAATATCCATTCACACCCACAGGTTGTTAAATGCCCCAGTATCCCAAATCCTCAGCCACTTGTGACTGTTGGGGAAAAACTGCCCATACTGGTGCTTCTGGTCTCAGACTTAGTATTTCCTGCCTCCTTATACACTAAGTAATTTTATGGGCCATTGGACGTCTTGGCAACCATCACACTTAGAGCTGAATTATATTCCATCAAATGGACAGCTCCTAATTTATTTGACTGCTACCAACTTGGTGGATGTAGAGTCAATTTGATGTTTCTGAGAAGTCTCATTGTTCTTGTGGCCCATCACTGGCTCAGCTGTTGAGATTTAGAGTTATCACTGCAGACTCATTTGGCATATTTTTGTCTGATGCTCACTGATTCAATCCATACTTCATTCCTTGGATAACGAGCATTGTAGCACTGTGATTGAGGGACTGGGCTCTGGAGTTAGCCTGTCTGGTTTCAAATATGGTGTCTTCTGCTTTCTCTGTGCCTTGAATGATCAATTTACCTTTCTGGGCCTGAGGTGTTCATTGTGAAATTATAACAGCCCCCACTCTCTCAGTGATCATTCCCCAACTTTGGCACACATCAGAATTTTGGGGAGAGCTTGTTACATCAGAGACTGGGCTCCGCATGTTGGCATGTCTCAAGTAGCAGCAGTACAAGCATTTGTGATTCTAGCATTTTCCTGGGTGATTCTGACCTTGCTTCCTGGGGATTTTGTTTTGAGAAATTATTGTGAGTATTAATTGAGGTGACGCATGAACAATGCTGCTTAGCACCATGCTTGTGTTGCCCTCGGTAATTAGGTAATAACTTTTGAGCAATCCATGAAGTTTCTGGCCATCGTTAATGACAGTCAGCAGATCATGTGAGTTTATGGCAGGAGAGTACAGGGTCGCTCTAAAATATCAACCTCTAGCATAGAGGTCAAGTTCCTCTCTGTCCTGGGGCTTGAGGGGTGTGTGTGTGTGTGTGTATGTGTGTGTGTGTGTGTGTGTTAGACAGTATACTTCTCTCTGCACTGGGGCTGGAGAGGTGTGTGTGTGTGTGTGTGTGTGTGTGGTAGGCAGTATACTTCCTTACAATTAACACAGACCTGAGAAAGGAACTATTCAATTGGGAAGTCATGGTCCTGTGACAACTTCCCTTCCTCTCTTCTTCACCTCAATAATCCTGTTTCTACATCACCCTTTTTAGCATTTTAAATAATTGTCCAAATGCCAGGAAAAACCTCAGGTAAATCCATGTGAGACACGCGATCCTCTTAGAGAGTGTGATTGCTGCCAGCCCAGAGACAAGAGTTGGGCTAATGAATTCGTTCTTCCTTTTATGAGGGGTGCCCTGCAGGTGGAATACTCAGAAATGTAAAATCTTGAAGGAAATGTGACTCAATTGTAGGACAGTTGAAATATATGCAGGAGAAGAAATTTGGGTGGGAGAATTGGCAAAATATTCTGTTCCCTTTCCAGTGGCCACCCTGGATTCCATTCTTGAAAATTTTCAGGCATGGAAAGCCAAGACACTCTGGCAAAAAGATCTCTGCGAGTGAGATCCCAGTGGAAAGAACAGGTCTTCAAAGAAGGAGGTACCTTTCTCTGAAGGGAGGAGAGAACCTCCACTTTGACTATGACCATGTCTAAACAAGATAAGAGTCGGAGAACTCAGAGGGCTTCCATAGCCTTGGAAACTCATGACTGGAGCATAGGGAGATTACTGATGCCATAGACAGGAGTGTCAATTGGTAAAGTTAACAACAGGAGTCACTGTGCACTTACTCTTCATGTAGGATCTCTGTCCTTAATGTGCTGTACATTGAGATTTAATGCTATAATGAGTACTCAAACAGTATATTTCACTTTGTGTTTCTATGGGGATGCAAACTGTTGAAATCTTTACTTAATGTATACTAAACTGATCTTCTGTAAAAAAAAAAAAAAAAAAGAGAGCCGGCGCCGTGGCTCAATAGGCTAATCCTCCACCTTGCGGCGCCGGCACACCGGGTTCTAGTCCCGGTTGGGTCGCCGGATTCTGTCCCGGTTGCCCCTCTTCCAGGCCAGCTCTCTGCTATGGCCAGGGAGTGCAGTGGAGGATGGCCCAGGTGCTTGGGCCCTGCACCCCATGGGAGACCAGGAAAAGCACCTGGCTCCTGGCTCCTGCCAGGATCAGCGCAGTGCGCCGGCTGCAGCGGCGGCCATTGGAGGGTGAACCAGCGGCAAAGGAAGACCTTTCTCTCTCTGTCTCTCTCTCACTGTCCACTCTGCCTGTCAAAAAAAAAAAAAAAAGAAATTATCAATTCCCAACTTGACTCTCACTGGGATTAAACATGACAATACCAATTTTATAAAAGTGTTGCTCAGTCCCACTATTTCCCTTTAGCTTCTTGGTGTCCAGCGTTGCGGCGTTCTTCCTCAGATGCTGTGCAGAGCCCCGGCGCTGGACTTGGAACAAGGAGGTGAGCTCCATGATGAGCAACACCTGCAGGAAGGCTGGGCCGCTGGTGTCTGAGGAGTGATAGTGGATTCACCGGGCCTCTGACTCAGGTTCATCCATCTTTGCCTGGTGAGTCTTTTTGAACTCTTTGTGCATATCGTGTGATGGCCCCGAACATGGGTCAGGGACACTCAGGCCTTCAGGAGCCAGATGGAAGGAAGAATAAATTGTGTATTACATTGTATGCTACAAATTAAATAGTGTATTTTATATTATAAATTATTTTTGTTACATATCATAAATTGTATGTTGTTATAAGTATACTTTAAAATGTATATGTGCTCAGAGGTATCACACATAGTTCCAGAAGGAATGAGCCTACCTGGCTGAATGCTGATGCCAGGATGGGTGAACCACCAGGTGGGCAATGAAGACGCCCAGCCACTGTGTTAATTTCCAGGTTTTCTTGCTATTCTTTTCTGGAT
The DNA here is from genome assembly GCF_051225735.1 of Oryctolagus cuniculus. Classification (NCBI taxonomy): domain Eukaryota; kingdom Metazoa; phylum Chordata; class Mammalia; order Lagomorpha; family Leporidae; genus Oryctolagus; species Oryctolagus cuniculus. Next base: position 18,391,684 of record NC_142885.1, on the reverse strand, counting down.
TTATAGTTGTACTTAGTGGATAGGAACTGAGAAATGGATCTGGTCATCCAGAAAGGAAGTTTCTGCTCCCAGGCTTTGACTCCTGTTTTTCCTGATTTGCTAAGATGGTTTATCTCAGTGTGCCTTGAAGGTTCTCCAGCACAGCAGTGATAGCATTGATTGGGAAACCCAAGTAGACAGTTGTGTGTGTGTCATTGCCCACTGAACTCTGATTCTCCTCTGTGATACCCAGTGTTTCCCTAATTTTGTGAAAATTCCTGAGGAATGTATTCTGTTATATTACCTTTATGAATGCAGTTATATGAGGAAACACAGAATGTAAAAATGTATGTATCCCAGTCATATTATTAGATTAATTGGGACTGTGGGGCTCCAACAGAGGCAACTAGATCAGAGAATGGCTCTAGAATTTTAAGAAGTAAGCATCAATTGCTGAGGATATTTGTTGCACTTAGGAAACTAAGGTCCTGGATACCTCAGTCAGTACAGGTTATTTTTACTTCCAGATTAGATGTTGAAATGCTGGAATTATTTTAACTCTGATATTCTTAGAGCATGTTTAGTTCTGAGTGGGTAGGGACTGTTGTTTCTGCACAGTATGCAGAAAGGTGGCCATATAATTGGTTCTAAAACTTGGGTTGACAAAATGCAATACCTCTTTGTCCCTCTGTTTCACAACACAAAAACTTTCAAAATATTTAGGTATTGTGCTTTGTGCTTTGGTTCTTACAGAATGTGGTGAATTAAGTCTGTGTTCCTACTGGTCAGCAGTAACTAGTGTTGACCTTGAAGAGTCATTCCTCCGGCTTCATTTCCCCTGGGATTGCTATTGTGGTGACTCCTCCTCGTCCTCCAGGTCTCAGCCTTTGAGGAGGCCACCTGTGACCCCAGTAAGTTTATTCTGCACACCTTTGTCCATCAAATTCCTACTGGCTTTATAGGAGTTATGATCAGTGTGTGTGGTTTCCATGTTTTGCAACATTTCTTTGAAATGAGGAGTGGGGATGAAAAAGAGATATTTTCAGATCCTCCAACTGCTGATTCACTCCCCAAAGGCCAGCAACAGCTGCTAATGGGCCAGACTGAAGCCAGAAGCCTGGAGCTAGGAACCTTGGTCCTCAAGTACTGGAGCCATCATATATCATCTCTCAGGTGCATTAGCACAAAAACTGGATCAGAAGTAGAGTGTCCAGGACCAACTAGGCACTCCACTATGGGATATGCATATCCCAAGCAGCTGCTGAACCTGCTGAGCCAAAATACTCACCGCTATGTGTGTATTTGAAAAACTGCATTAAATGTATTTTATTTGAAAGGCATCATGCACAGACGCGCACGCGCGCGCGCACACACACACACACACACACAGAACTCTTATCTGTATTTTCACTGCCAGAATGTCCACAACAGCAGGAGCAGGACCAGGCCCAGCAGGCCAGAACTCAAGAGTTTCCCATGTGATGGCAGGAACCCAAGCACTGCTGCCTCCCAGGGTGCACATTAGCAAGCTGCTGGAATCCACAAGGGAGCTGGGACTGGAACCAAAGCACCCCCCATTAGGTTGGGAGCCTCCCCAGACAAATCTTACTTCTGGGCCAAACGACCCCCCCCATATCAATGTTGAATACGCAACAAAAGGATGAATGAATGAATGAATGAATGAGTGGCAAAGGGTTAGGAAGACAGTTAGGCACATGGAATTTGCTGTTTCCCAGGGCTCTGCAGCATGAGTGAGAAGGGCTTTTTGCCTCTTCTTATTTACTGCTTGGGAGCTCACCGGGGAAACTCAACTCTGAGTGCTTCTGCAGCCTTGCTTTTGCTTTGCAGAGTCTTGTAGAAAGAAGCCCTCATGGCCCTTGCTTTACTTGTTTCTTTACCAAAGTGGATTTTGAAAGACTTGTATTTCAGCTTTGCAAAACAGTGTTGCCAGGACTGTTTACCTGGGGAGGCCAAGCATCCTCTTTCAAGAAACTGACATGTTTTGTCTCCTATTGCTCTAGAAAGGATAGGGCCGGGCCCCAGGCGGGATCTATGCAGACTTCCTGGGGAAGCTCAGGAGGGTTCCAGTCATTGAGCATGGGGGCTGGGCCTGTCAAGGAGCTGGCCTCCCACAGGTGGTGAGCTAAGGGTGCAAGTCCCAGTGGCCCCCAGGTGAGGAGGGAGGGACCAAGGGACTGCAGCTCCTGGCTGTCCGGCCTGTAAGTGCCCACAATCCTTGGTAGGCCACTTTTTTGGAGACAAACCCACACAGGAGCGAGTCTGTGAGAGAGCTGCAGCTTGGCTGGGGCTGGGGGTGTGCTCCCATGGGGACCTTTGCATGTTCTGGGCCAGGCTGGGACATGGCTCCTCTACCCCATTCCTGACTCTTTCAGACTTTCTTCAAGCTCCAGGCACATTGCTGTGGCTGCTGGAGAGGAGGTGTCCACTGGCCTGAGCTGGGCGCGAGGTTGGCGCGAGGTTCCCCCGTAGCACTTGACCCCCAGGCCACATGGCAGCTGCAGAGACTCCCACTCCTGGGGTACACAGTGTGGGTGAACATGAGCGGTGAGTGCGTGCTGGGCACGGGGAGGGTCCTTGAGCACCTGGGCAGGTGTGGCTCTGTCAGGCCCAAGCCTCACCTTTCAGGGTTGCCCGGTTTTCTGTTTGGGCACCAACGCCACTGGGCCATCTGGAGTTGGGACTCTGAAGGCAGGAATGTGGCAACTCTTGCCAGTTCCTGCAGTTCCTTCTCTGAGCAAAAAGTAGCAGAGATACGGGCTGAGTGCCCCATGTGTCGGTGCAGCACGCGGGCAGGTGCAATAGGCACCTGGGCTCTGCTGGCTGGCACAGGTGCTCCTCTGCTGCACTTGATCTTGTGGCGGTAATGCTGATTAGGAAAGTGGTTTCTTTACAGACCCCAGGGAGGTGACATTTCTCATGATGGCATGCCCCTGCGGGAACAGTTGGAACCATGCACAGGAGAAAATAGTGATTGCTAACTAACCAGTCACGGGGTCATGGCTGTGCTGGGTGAGTGAGGAGTCCTCGGCCAACCCACACAGCACCTGGAGGCAGAAGTGCTTTGTCATCACCATGTTACTTCACTGCTTTCTCTCACTGAGTTACAGCCACCGTTTTCTCTGATTTGTCATTTGTCTTTGTGAACCCTCCCACCTCTCCATGATATGGTCGTCTTGGAATTCATTTTGGAAATGAAGGGCAGGTCTACCTCTCTGGGTTCCCCCTTGGTGAATGTCACAGGCAGTCACTTTTTCACAGTGGGGCTTTTGCTCCATACACGTTATTCTCATTTTCACATGCAGAAGTTGGGGCTCAGAGAGACTGAGTGACTTGCCCCTGGTGACACAGCATGATGCTGCCTATGTTGCATAATCAGGGAGTGAGTCCTTGTGAGCAGAGAAGTGAGGCTGATGGGGCAGAATGAGTCCCAAGGCACCAGCAGGAGTGTCCTCATGGGACCTCTCTGAATCTGACCTTATGCAGCTTCCTCTTCTGCCCCATCCATGCTGGCCTCTCAGGTCCGTGACAGTGCCAAGTTCTCTTCCACCTCGGGGCACTTACATTGCTTTTCTTTCTTGATTGTTTCTGTCCTTGAACTTCTGCCATGAAACTGAGGAACAGACCACATTTCCAGGTGGTTAAGAGTTTGGTAGCTGGGGGAGTTGTTCGTGGAAGGATGAGTTTCCAAGCCTCATGTTCCTCTTCTGTTAAAATGGAATCCTCTCTGAAGATTATCTATTTTATCATCTTAAAAAGGTAAGTTTTGGTTTGCTGATCAAGTATATTTTTTATTTCATTTATTTATGTTCTGATCCATTTTATTTCTCATCTCATGCTTGTTTGGGGTTTTGTTTTTTCTTGTTTATCTAAATTTTTGAGATATATAACTTGATTTTGAATTTTAGGCATTTCTCATTTTAAATATGACTGCTGTATGCTATAAACTTCCCACTTAATGTTTTTGCTTTAATCAACAGTGTTTCACATGTTTTGTTTTACTTTTCATTTATTTCAAGATAGGTTTTATTTGCTTTTTAATTTCTTCAGTGATCACTCATCATTCCGTAGCATCTAGTTAAATTTCCAAATATTTATGAGTGTTCAATTTTTATTCTTATAGTTTATTTCTAGTTACCTGATAGGATTTCAGTCTTTTCAGGTTTGCTGAGGATTGATTTGTGGACCCATATATAATATATCCAAAAAAAAGTTGAGTGTGCTGATGAGAAGAATGTAGCTTTTAGGTTAAATGTCCTATAAATTTCTGTCAAGTCATTGACTTGATGTAATATTTTAGCTTTGACACGTGTCATTATTTATATTGTATTTGGATGATCTGTCCATTGATGAGAGTGCATTGTTCAACTTACTCCCTATTGTTGTATAGGAATGTCTCTCCCTTTCGGTCTAATGCTATTTTCTGTGTATATCTTGGTGGTCTTGTGTTGGTTGCTTATATATTAATGATTGTTATATCTTCTGCTGAATAAAATTTAATCAATGCAATGTCCTTTTTATCTCTTTTTATAATTTTTGATTTCAAGTTTTTTATTTGTTATCAAGATAGCCAATTCTCCTCATTTTTATTTTCTGTTTGTGTGGAATATCTTTTTCTTTTTGCCCTCCACTTTCAGTCTATGTGTGTCCTTGTGAAGTGAATTTCTTATAGATATTATATAGTGGGGCCTTTTGTATTTAGTTCAAACTTTTATTCTTGAGATTTTTTCCACTTTTTTAAAAATTTAAGTTATATAAATTTCGTGCATTTCATAAATGCAAATTTAAAGAGATAGTATTTTTTCCCAGCCGCACTCTAACCTTTCTTCCTCCTCTATCTCTATTCCCTTTCTTATTTGTTTAGTAAGATTTATTTTTAGTTAACTTTAAATGCATAAGATTAAGCATATACTTATTAGAGCTCAGCAAATGGTATGAAATAAATAAAACTGCTCCTCAACAGTTGAGACAAAGGCTGTTCAAACCATAGCATTTCAATGTCATTTTTATTTTTATAGATTACCATTTTTTACTGTTATTATAAATATTTTGCTCAAAACATTTTATCTAAGGTACACAAACTTCATAAATTTCTTTTTTAAATTTTTTTTTATTTGAAAGGTAGAGCTATAGACAGTGAGAGAGAGAGAGAGAGAGAGAGAGAGACAGAGAGAAAGGTCTTCCTTCCATTGGTTCACTCCCCAAATGGCCGCACTGACAGGTGCTGCGCTGATCCGAAGCCAGGAGCCAGGTGCTCCTTCCTGGTCTCCCATGTGGGTGCTGGAGCCCAAGCACTTGGGCCATCCTCCATTGCCTTCTCGGGCCACAGCATAGAGCTGAACTGGAAGAGGTGCAACCAGGATTAGAACCTGGTGCTCCTATTGGATGCTGGTGTCCCAGGCAGAGGATTAACCAAATGAGCCACGGTGCTGGCCCCACACTTCATAAATTTCATTAATATAAATTTATGAACATAGTGATTATTTTCTACCCTATCAGTACTCCCACCTTTCTTCCTCCTCCCTCTCCTATTCACATTCTCATTTTTTGTGAAGATCTATTTTCTTTTCTTTTAAAATATTTATTATTTGTCTATATGAAAGGGTTACGCAGAGAGAGAAGGAGAGGTAGAGAGTCTTTCCTCCGCTGGTTCACTCTCCAGTTTGCTGCAACTGCTGGAGCTGTGCCAATCTGCAGCCAGGACCAGGAGCTTCTTCTGGGTCGCTCAACAGGTGCAGGCACCCAAGGACTCAGGCCATCTTCTACAACTTTCCCAGGCCATAGCAGAGAGCTGGATTAGAAGAGGAACAGCCAGGACTTGAACCGGCCCCAGTATGGGATGATGGCACTGCAGGTGGCAGCTTTACCTGCTATGCCATGGCACCGGCCCATAAGATCTATTTTCAATTAACTTTATGCACATATGATTACCTCTATAGTAAGTAAAGAGTTCAAGGCATAGTATGAAAAAAGAAAACCTGTTCCTCAGCAGTTGAGATAATGGCTGTTCAAAGTAATCACATCGGAAATTGGCAGTTTAACTTCTGTGGATTACATTATAGATACACTATTAATTATTAACCGAAATTTGCGGAGAACATATTGTATTTGTCCTTTTGAGACTGGCTTATTTTGCTAAGTATAATGTTTTCAGGTTGTAACCACTTTGCTTCAAATGACAGGATTTCTTTTTTTTCTTTAGGACTGTGTAGTATTCTGTGGTGTACATATTGAAAAATTTCATTATCTTTTTTCAGTTAAAGCACATCTGGGTTGATTCCACATCTTAGCCATTGTGAATTCACCTGTAGTAAACATGGGGGTACATATCAGTCTTTCATAGGCTGATTTCATTACCCTTGGGTAAATTCCCCATAATGAGATGGCTGGGTCATACTGTAAATCTATATTCAGGTTTCTGAAGAATGTCCATACCATCTTCCACAGTGGCTGTATCAGTTTACATTCCCACCAACAGTGGATTAGGGTACCTTTTTCCACACATCCTCACCAGCAATTAGTTGTTTGTTGATATCTGTATGAAAACCATTCTAATGGAGGTGAGGTGAGAACTTAACTGTGGTTTTGGGTGGCATTTCCCTGAGGTTAGTGATCCTGAGCATTTTTGCATGTGTCTGTTGGATTTCCTCTTTGGAAAAATGTCTGTTTATCTCCTTCACTTATTTCTTAACTAGATTGTTTTGTTGTTGAGTTTCTTGAGCTCTTTATATATCTAGTATTAATCCTTTATCAATTGCATAGTTTGCAAACAATTTCTTCCATTCTGTTGGTTGGCTCTTCACTTTGTTGAGTGTTTTTTACAGTGCAGAATCTTCTCAATTTTATGTAATCCTATTTGTAAATGCTGTCTTTGATTGCCAGTGCTCTGGTGTTTTTTCCAAGAAGTTTTTGCCTATGATAGTGTCTTGCCGGTTTTCCTGAATGTCAGGTAATAAATTGATGGTATTGGGTTGTCGATTTAAATCTTTAATCCATGTTGAGTGGATTTGTGTGTAAGCTGTAAGGTAGAGGTCTTGCTTCATACTTCTGCATGTGGAGATCCAGTTTACCCAGAGCTATTTGTTAAAGAGACTTTCCTTGCTCTAGGCATTATTTTAGCTCCTTTGTCAAAGACAGGTTGGTTGTAGAAGCATGGGTTGATATTTGGAGTTTCTGTTCTGCTCCATTGGTCTATCCATCTGTTTGTGCCAGTACCAGGCTGTACAACTGTCCTATAGTATGCCTTGAAATCAGATATTGTGATGCCTCTGGCTTTGTTTTTGTTGTTAAGATTGCTTTAGCATTTTGGGGTCTCCTGTGTTTCCAAATAAATTTAAGCATCTCTTTTCTAGATCTGTATTCTGATTGATATCACATTGAACCTATTAATTGCTTTTGGTAGTGTGGGCATTTTGATGATAATGATTCTTCCAATCTACCAACATGGACGATTTGTCCATTTTTGTTTCTTTATTTCTTCCTTTATTGTTTTGTAATCCTCATGTTAGATTTAGTTGCTGTCCTTGGTTAAATTTATTCCAAGGTATTTAATTTTTCTGTAGCTGTTGTGAATGGGATTGAGCTTAGAAGTTCTTTCTCAGCCTTGGCATTGTCTGGGTATACGAGGCTATTAATTTCTGGGTTTTTAAATATTTTGTTACTTTACCAAACTCTCTTATGAGTTTCAGTAGTTTCTTATTGGAGTCTTTTGGATGCACTAAATACAGAATCATGTCATCTGCAAGTAGGGATAATTTGACTTCCTCCTTCCTAATTTTATCCTTTGAATTTATTTTTCTTTTCTGTTGGCTCTGGTAAAACTCCCAGGACTGTATTGATTAGCAATGATGAAAGTGTGCATCCTTGTCTGGTTCTGCATCTTACTGGGAGTGCATCTAACTTTTCCATACAGTAGGATGCTTGTCCTGGGTTTGTCATAAATTGCCTTGATTGTGGTGAGGAATGTTCCTTCTGTACCCAGTTTGCTTAGAATTTTCATCATGAAACGGTGCTGTATTTTGTTAAATGGTTTCTCTGCACTGAGTGAGATAATCATATAGTTTTTATTCTGCAGTTTGTTAATGTGGTGTATCACATTGTTTGATTTGTGAAAGTTGAACCATCCCTGCATTCGAGGGATAAATCCTTCTTGGTCTGGGTGAAGGATCTTTCTGATCTATTGTTGTTTTTGATTAGGTAGCATTTGCTGAGGATTTTTGTGTGTATATTCAACAGTGAAATTGTTCTGTAATTCTCTTTCTCTGTTGTATGTTTTTCTGATTTAGGAATTGAATCATGCTGGATTCATAGAAGGAGTTTTGGAGGATTCCCACCAATGAATTTGTTTTGAATAGCTTGAGAAGAATTGTGGAGTTAGTTCTCCTTTAAATGTCTGATAGAATTCAGCAGTGAAGTCATCCAGTCCTTGGCTTTTATTTATTGGGAAGGTCTTACTGATTCACTTTCCTTCTTGGTTAATGGTCTGTTTAGGTTTTCTGTTTCATCATGGCTCAATTTAGGTAAGTTGTATGTATCCAGGAATTTATCCATTTCTTCTAGGTCTTCCAATTTGTTGGCATACAGTTTCTTGTCATCATTTCTGATGATTCCTTTTATTTCTATGGTATATGTTGTTTTGCTACCTTTTTCATCTCTAATTTTATTGAATTGGGTATTCTCCCTTTTTGTTTAGTTGGCCTGATGGTATATTATTTTTTTTCCAAAAAAAGCAGCTTTTTTTACTGATCTTTTGTATTGTGTTTTGTATTTCAATTTTGTTAATATCTTCACTAATTTTAATTATTTCTGTTGTCCTACTAATTTTTGGTTCATTTCCTGTATTTTTCTAGATCCTTGAGAGCTGTTGATAGCTCACTTATTTGGTGCCTTTCCAATACCTTCATATAGGCACCAATTGGTATAAACTTTCCTCCTAACACTTCTTTTACTTTATCCCATAAACTTTGATATTTTCTATTGCCATTTCATTCGTTTTACAGAAATTTTTTGATTTATCTTTTTATTTCTTTTATGATCCACTATTCACTCAGAGCATTTTGTTCAGTCTCCACATGTTAATATGTGTTCTGGAGATTCCTGAGTTTTTGATTTCCAGTTTCACCCCATTGTGGTCAGAGAAGATGCATGGTATGATTTTGATTTTTCTGAATTTCCTGAGACATGCTTTATGGCCTATTCTGTGCCCTATTCTAGAGAAAGCTCCATGCCCTGGTAAGAAGAATGTGTATTCTGCAACTGTAGGATGAAAATTTCTGTAGATATCTATGAGGCGCATCTGGTCTATATGTCAATGAACTCTGTTGTTTCTTTGCTAATTTTCCATCTGCTTGGTCTGTCCGTTGCTGAACATGGGGTATTGAACGTTCCCATTTGTATTATGTTGGAGTGCATTACTCCCTTTAGGTCCATTACCATTTATTTTAGGTAGTCAGATGCCCTGTAATTATTGGGTGCATATATCTTGGCTATAGTCACATCTGTTGAATTAATCCCTCAGTTGTTATACAGTGTCCTTCTTTGTCTCTTTTAACAGTTTGTGTGTTAAAGTCTATTTTTTCTGATATTAGGTTGGTTACACCAGCTTTTTATTTTTTTGGTTTCTGTTAGTGTGGAATAATTTTTTCCATCATTTCACTTTCAGTCTGTGCAAATCCTTGTAGGTGACATTTGTTTGTTGTAGGCACAAATAGATGGGTCTTGTTTTCAACCCATTAAGCTAGTCTGTGTGTTAACTGGAGAGTTGAGACCATTTATATTCCAGGTGACTGTTGATAGTGACTTGACCCTACCATTTTCCCATAAATATTCCTGTTTTTTTCTGTGGATTTCCTTTGTTGTTTTATTGGGGAATTGCCTTCACCTTCTTTCATAGTGATGACCATGTTGGTATATTCGTGTGTGTAGTGCTTCCTTAAGTAAGCACTTCCTTTTGTAAGGCTGGATGAATGATGTCAAATTCTTTCAATTTCTTTGTTGTGGAAGGTTTTCATTTCCCCTTCATTGATAAATGAGTGCTTTGTGGGGTACAGTATTCTGGGTTGACCTTTTTTTTTTCTCTTAAGACTTGGGATATATTGTGCCATTCTCTACTAGCCTGTGGGGTTTCTGATGAGAAGTCAGCTGTGAGTCTAATTGGAGATCCTCTGAGAGTTATCTGGCATTTCTCTTATGCACATTTTAGAATCTTTGTTTCACAGTGGAGATTTTGACTACAATGTGCTGTAGTGAGGATCTTTTCTGGTCATGTCTATTAGGAGATCTGTGTGCTTCCTGTACTTGGATGTCCCTTTCATTCTCCAAATTAGGGAAGTTTAGTGTAATTACTTCACTAAAAAGGCCTTCTCATCCATTCTGTCTTTCTCAGAAACGCCTAAGACCTGTATGTTTGGTCATTTGATATTTTCCCATAAATCTCCAAGACTGTTTTTAAGTTTTCTAATTTCTTCTTCTTCATTTTTTTTGGTTTGACTGTAAAATTTCCAGAAAATTGTCTTCTAAGTTAGATACTCTTTCTTCTGACTCACTGAGTCTGTTGCTAAGATATTCCACCACGTACTTTATTTGAGCTATTGAGTTCTTGATTTCTAACATTTAATTTCATTTCTATTTAAAATTTCAATTTCATGGAAAAATTTTTCATTCATGTCATCTATGGATTTCTTTAACTCGTGGATTTACTTCTGATGATTTATAAGTAACCTACAATCAGTTTTTCAAATTCCCTATCCAGCATTGCATCAATCTCTTCATGTTCGCATTCTAATAAGGAATTGTTCTTGTTTCCTAAATTCCTCTTTTTTCTTTTGTTTGATTATATAGTTTCTGGTGCTTGGTCTTCTATGCCGATATCTTCTTATGCTTCATCAATTCTATTGTTAAAGGTCTCCACTGCATTTTTGTTTGTTCTGTTGCATTTTTCATTTCATTGAGATTTCATGGGACAAATTTTCTTTCATGTCCAATATGGATTTCAGTAGTTGATGCATTTGCTTCTGATTACTTCTATGTATTTTACGATCAATTTTTTGAATTCCATTTCTTCAATTCTTCTATCTCATCATCTTCACAATCTAGTATTGAAGTTTCATGGTTTTTTTAAGATTTATTTATTATTTATTTGAAAGCACTACACAGAGAGAGAAGAAGAGGCAGAGAAAGAGAGAGAGAGATAGAGAGAAGTCTTCCATCAGCTTGCCACTACCCAGTTGGCCACAATGGGCGTTGTATACCAATCTGCAGCCAGGAGCCAGGAGCTTATGGAGATCTCCCATGTGGGTGCTGAGGTCCAAGGACTTTGACCGTATTACACTGCTTTTCCAGGCCAGAGCAGAGCGCTGGATTGGAAATCGTTCAGCCAGAACTTGAAGTAGTACCCATATGGTATGTTGGCACGGCACATGGCGGCTTTACCGACTATGCCACAGTTCAGGCTCCAAAGTGTCTTGTTCTTTTGGGGGCATCATGTTGTCTTTCTATTCTTGTTTCTTGAATTGGTGTATTTATTGTTTGGCATTTGTGGAGATACTTGTTGGTTTTCTCTTTGTCTCTCTTTTTATTTATTTATTTTTTTTTGCTGTGGCAACTTTTCTCTTTGGACTATGACTGTGTAGATAAGTGGAAGGTTTTCTTAGTGAATATCTAGAGGCTTGTAGTGGGGGTGGCCAGAGAGCTGTGTTCAGTTCTCCAGGGATAAGGGAATGCCCCAAGTGACACACCCAGGTTTGTTGTGGCAAATCTCTCTCTCTCTCTCTCTCTCTCTCTCTCTCTCTCATCAAAAGGGAATTTATTCTGTGCAGCTGAGCTCCTCTCCTCAATGGAGACCCAGGCTAGAGTGCTAGCCCAAGTTTGTATTATATTTATCCGCTCTGTCCCAAGGTCCACACAAAGGATCTGTGCATTCCTCAGTGTAAGATCAGTTTCCCTAGCAGTATCTCTCACCAGGTAACCAGGAAACCCTGAGCATATGGAGTCTCCCACTGTAACTGCTCAAAGTCCTAGCCACACTGTGAGTCTTCCCACACACCCTCAGTTTTTTCCCGTGTCCAAATACAGACACTTCACACAGTCACAAGCTATCGGCCCCCTGTTAGTTCTCCCCACCAGAATCAGGAGTCTCCACTTGGCTGGTTGCTGTGCAGAGATACGAGCTGGTGCACCTGTGATGTATCTCTGAAATGGCACCCTTCTACTGGCATGTTACAGGACGCTGTTGTAAACTGATTTGGGAGAGAGAAACGTGTCCACCCCATTCTTTTTCTTTTTATCATCTAGTTTGGCTAGTACAGTGTCTCCCATGGGGCTCCAAGCCTGGTTCCCTCTAGACTCTTTCTGCAGCTTTTTTGCCACTTCTGGGTCTGCTGTGGTCTTGTCTCACTTCACTTTCCAGTGCTGGTCCATAGGCTGTTGGCTGGGTAGGCTAGAGTCCTGAGCGATGTGCATCCATGCCTGCCAGGTAGGTCCACCCTGTCTCTCTAATTTCGGTACAGTTTCCTCTGCCATTGACTCACTAATTCTATCCTTAGATTACACTCTCTCCACATTTTTAAACTATCATCTCCTGGGCTAGAAGCGAAGAGTTAAGCTCACTCCCTACTCTGCCATATTTGGACCTCCTACGAGTTCTAATAATCTCTGAGTAGAGTCTTGTGGATCCTTTATATACAGTTTTTACTCAGGTTTTCATCATGAAAGGGTGTTGTATTCTATGAAATGCTTTTCCTGCTATTAATGAGATAATCATATCATTTTTGTTCTTCACTTTGTTAATGTGGTGTATCACATTGATTTGTGAATGCTAATAGTTGCTGTGTACCAGGGATAATACCCACTTTGTCCGGATGAATGATCATTTCTTATATGTTGTTGTATTCAATTGGCTAGTATTTTGATGATGATTTTTATGTGTGCTTATCAGGGACATTTGTGTATAATTTCTCTCTTGTATCCTTTTCTGATTTAGGAATTAAGGTGATGCTGTCATCATGGAAGGAGTTTGGAAGGCTTCCCTCTCTTTCAGTTGTTTTGAATAGCTTGAGAAGAATTGGTTTTAGTTCTTCTTTAAATGTCTGATAGAATTCAGCAGTAAAACTGTCCAATCCTAGGTTTTTCTTTGTTGGGAGTGTCTTTATTACTGAATCAATTTGTGTCTTGTTTATTGATCTGTTAGGTTTTTCTGTGTCTTGGGTCAATTTTGGTGGGTTGTGTGTGTCCAGGAATGTTTTTCTTCTAGGTTTCCTGATGTGTTGGGCTACAGCTCTTTGTAGTAATTCCTGATGAGAAGTCAGCTGTAAGTCTAATTGAAGATACTCTGAAAGTAATCTGACATTTCCCTTTATGCATATCTTTGAATCTTTTCTCTATGTTTGACTGTGGAGCATTTGACTACAATATGTCATGGTGAAGGTCTTTTCTGGTCATGTATATTAAGAGTGCTGTGTGTTTCTAGTACTTGGACATACTTACTTTGTCCAAATTCGGGAAGTTTTCTGTAATTATTTCACTAAAAGGCCTTCTAATCCATTCTCTCTTTCCATGCCTTCAGTAACCCCTAAGACCCTATATTGTGTCATTTGGTAGTATCCTATACATCTCCAACCCTATTTTTCACTTTTCTAATTTGTTCTTCTTCATTTTTTTGTTTGCCTGTTAATTTTCCAGAGATCTGCCTCATGAAATCTGTTGTTAACCCTCAGTGGGTGCTGTTCTCATCTGTGCTTCTGTGGTTCTGTGGTTCTGCATGATTGCCACAAAGGGTCTGTGCAGTGTTCAGTGTGAGCACAGATCCTGCTGCAGTGACCCACCCCAGGCAGCCAGGGTGCTGAGCTTATGGAGCTACCCAAGTATTTTCCCAGAAACCAGCTACACCGTGCACCCTCTCCTGCATGCCTGGGTTCCCACAGTCTCAGTACCAGAGCTCCCACAGACACAGGGTGCAGAAGACCCACCCCACTGCACTAACCTGTTCTGTCTTTGGAGAGGCTGAGAAATTCTGAGAGCCAGTTGCCTATGGGTTCTCCACTTAGGCAGTTTGAGCTCCAGAGCCTGCGTTATGTTGAGAGGCTAAGGGCTCATGATAGTCATAGGTGCATTTGCAGCCCCCTGTCAGTCTTTCCACCCAGACTGAAAGTCGGTGGGGAACACAGATTTTTCCCTGTGGTGAAATCCCTGGTCATACATGTCCACAAGAGCTGCTGGCCACAGCACTGCTTGTTTCACAATCATGCTTCTCCCCGCCAGTTTTTGGACACTTAGAAGAGTCCCTGCAGCTAGTGATGATGTCAGAATGGCTCCTTCTCCCTGCCTGTTGCTGGGCAACACCTGGGCTGTTGCTACTTGAGACAAGATGGTGCCTTTTCCCTGACTGTTCCTGGGAGTCTGCATGAGAGCTGCTGCAGCTACTAGCATATCCAAAATGGTGCCTGCCCTCTCTGAGCTGGTTGTCGGGGGCTGTTGTGAGAGGATGGGGAGAAATTGTCTCTCTTTTCTGCTGGGTTAGGGGATACCCATTACCCTCAGGGTCCAAGTCACACCCCAAGACAGTGTAGTCTGCTAGGCTCTCTCTGCAGCTATTTCAGCAGTGGCATGGGCCACTGCAGTCTGATCTCACCTTGGTCTTCAGAGCCGGCACTTTCTCCAGCTCTCGGCTGCTGGCACTTGTGTTGTATCAGTGCTTGTTGCTGGGCATCTGCAGCTTCCACACAGACCCACAGCATCTCTCCTCCTCTTACAGAATCTCCAGTCTCCCCTGAGAATGCACTTTCTTGCCTTTTTTTCTATTTTATCCTAGCCTATAGCAGTCCTCCATTTCCCTATTCCTCCATGTTGGAATCCCCTCTGAGGATTATTAATTTTGTTTACCTTCTCAAAATGAATTTTTGATTTCTTGATCTTTTTTAAATTTCATTTATTTATGCTGTGACATAGATTATTTCTCACCTCCTTCTGCTTAAATGTTGTGATCTTATTTTTCTAAGTTTTTGAGATGCATCATTAGATCTTTAATTTGAAACATTTCTCTTTTGTAATATAATCACTATATGCTATAAACTTACCTCTTAATAATGCTTTTGCTGTAACTCACAGGAGTTAATATGTTGTGTTTTCATTTTCATTTATTTCAAGAAATATTTTATTTCCTTTTAAATTTCTTCAGTGTCCCATTGTTCATTCAGGAGCATCTTGTTTAATTTCCATATATTTTTTGAGTATTCTCTTTTTGTTCGTTTATTTCTAGTTACTTGATAGGATTTCAGTCTTTTCAAATTAAATGAGAGTTGATTTGTGGCCTAATGTTTGGTATACCCTGAAAAAATGTTCAATGTGGTGAATAGAATATAGCTTTTGGTCTGTTAGGGCGTTTGTTTGATGTTATGTTTCAACTCTGATGTGTCTTTACTTATTTTCTATCTAGATGATCTGTCCATTGATGAGAGTGCATTGTTGAAGTCACCCACTTTTATTGTCTAGGAGTGTCTCTCTTTCTTTAGGTCTAATAGTATTTTCTGTATATAACCGGTGGTCTTGTATTCAGTGCATAAATATTTATGATTGCTATGTCTTCTTTTGGAATCAAAAGTTTTATCAGAATACAATGTCAATTTTATCTCTTTTTACAAATTTCTATAGAAAGCATACTATGATATGCTTCATTGATGATATCCAATTTCTATATTAAAGACCTTGAAAAATGTACCCTTGGTTTAAACTGATTCTTTTTTAAAAGATTTATTTATTTATTTGAAAGGCTGAGTTACAGAGAGACAGAGGCAGATGCAGAAGTGGGGGTGCAGAGAGAGAGAGAGGTCTTCCACCTTTTTTGGGTTCAGGGGCCCAAGACCTTGGACCATCTTCTGCTTTCCCAGTCCGTAGCAGAGAGCTGGATT
Organism: Oryctolagus cuniculus; assembly: GCF_051225735.1. NCBI lineage: Eukaryota > Metazoa > Chordata > Mammalia > Lagomorpha > Leporidae > Oryctolagus > Oryctolagus cuniculus. The sequence continues at coordinate 18,375,785 of NC_142885.1, read as the reverse complement.
GAAAGTGGAGCAGCCGGGACTCGAACCTGTGCCCCATATACATGCCGGCACTGCAGGTGGTGGCTTCATCCACTATTCCACAGCGCTGGCCCCTAAACTGATTCTTGACAATAATTTGTGAACTGAAAAAATATCAACCATGCAACCACTGGTAAATTTTCACCAAAATCATTCACATGACCAGTGAACAGGACTAAAAGAGTAGTCTTATTGCACAGTGCATATGGCCAATCTTAGAATTCTCCCATTAGTATCTATGTAGTTTCAGATTCTTTTTGGGGTTGCCAGGTAAAAATATATTAGTAATAGAAGTTACCTTTACAGAATCATATCATCTGTAGTATTTTAATACATATTTTACAAGCTTTATAATGAGTTTTTATAATTAAATATGCATTGGGGGTTCATAATAAATGATTTGGGGTAGCTGTTGCTAACTGATGTGTCCCCTCAATATGCATGTGTTGAAACGTAATACTCAATGTGTTGTTATTTAAGAGCAGGGGTGCTGGGAGGTGACTGGATCATGAGGGCAGATCTTCTGAGAATGCTATCACTGCCTTTATTTTTTAAAAAAAGTTTTATTTACTTATTTGAGAAGCAGAGTTAAAGACAGAGAGAGGAAGGACCAGAGAGAAAAGACTTCCATCTTCTGGTTCACTCCCCAGTCGGCCACAGTGGCCAGAGCTGAGCCAATCAGAAACCAGGAACCAGTGTATTCCAGGTCTCCCACATGGAAACAGGGGTCCAAGGGCTTGGGCCATCTTCCACTGGCACTGGTTTCCCATGCTGCAGCAGAGAGTTGGATCAGAAGTGGAGCCTCTGGTACTCAAACCCGTGCCAATGTGGGATGCCAGGCCTGAAGGCGGCTTTACCCACTATGCCACAGCACCCTTTTAAGAATGGCTTGATGGAGCAGCTTGTTTACCCCTTTGCTATTCTGCCACATGAAGGCACACAGACATTAGCCAGCAAAGCTTCACTAGACACTGAGCCCCTAACACTGTGATCTTGGACTTACCACCCTCCAAAAGAGAGTAATATATTCCTGCTGTTTATAAATTTCCCAGTGTAATGTGTTTACTTACAGTAACCCAAATAGACTAAGATGCAGTAACTAATCAGAAAAGTTTAGAAATGGGTGGGCATGATGCACAGCATGTTAATGTGACATTTGGGTTGTCAGCATCCTGCATAAGCTGCCTGTTGTGAGTCCTAGCTCCCCCATGTCCAGTTCAGTTTCCTGGTAATTCCCCTGGGAGGCAACAAACAATGGCCCAAGTGCGTAGTTCCTGCCACCTACATTGGAGACTGAGATGTAGTTCCTGGCTCCTGGCTTCTGCCTGGCCCAATCCTGGCTGTTGGGGGCATTTGAGGAGTAAGTCAGCAGGTAGAAGATCTCTCTTTGTGTCTCTGTCACTCTGCCTGGCAAATGAATACATAAGCCTTAAGAAAAACATTGATGACATGACTTTGGTAAATGCTTCATCAAGTAAGAAGTTTAAGAACATGGGAATGGCACTGTACGAGCTCTGGTCCAAATCCTGTCTGTTCTACCTCTGATACAGCTCCCTGCTAATGCCTCTAGGATAGTAGCAGAGGATAGCCCAAGTGCTTGGGCCTCTGCACCCTTGTGGGTGACCTAGAATAAGCTCTTGGCTCCTGGTTTCATTGTGGATGAACCCTGGCTGTTCTGGCCATTTGTGGAGTGAACTGAGTAGATGGAAAATCTCTTTTCCTCTCTCTCTCCTTCTCTCTGTAAGTAACTGTGCCTTCCAAGAAAATAAAGTAAATCTTTAAAAAAAAAGTAAAAGGCTGGCGCCGCAGCTCAATAGGCTAATCCTCCGCCTTGCGGCGCCGGCACACCGGGTTCTAGTCCTGGTCAGGGCGCCAGATTCTGTCCCAGTTGCCCCTCTTCCAGGCCAGCTCTCTGCTGTGGCCCGGGAATGCAGTGGAGGATGGCCTAAGTCCTTGGGCCCTGCACCCCATGGGAGACCAGGATAAGTACCTGGCTCCTGCCATCGGGTCAGCGCAGTGCCCTGGCTGCAGCGCTCCGGCTGCAGCGGCCATTGGAGGGTGAACCAATGGCAAAAAAGGAAGACCTTTCTGTCTCTCTCTCTCTCTCTCACTGTCCATTCTGCCTGTCAAAAAAAAAAGAAGTAAAAAAGAAAAAAAAAAGAGAAACCCTAATTTAGTGGGAAATAAGCAAACAGGCATAAACAGCTGAACGGAAAATGACCATTTTACCCAATAGCATAAATTTTAATGTAATCACAGATCATTAAAACTATGCTAGTGTAATGTTCTTCATTATTTTTAAATTATGTTTGAAATAATTTTTCATGAATTTCATAGGTGCTGTTCCAGGAAGACAACCACATTCCTCTTTTGCTCTTCCTCTCCCTCCCTTGTCTCTCTTCTTTTCATTATTTTTTGCAAGATATAATTTTAATTCACTTTATTATTCATAATCTTAATTCACCACTAACCATAGTATTCAACAAGGAAAAGTAGGAAGACCACAATTCCACAAGAGCAGTATAATTGTCCTTTTTTTAATAATTATTTTTTTTGACAGGCAGAGTGGACAGTGAGAGATAGAGGCAGAGAGAAAGGTCATCCTTTTACTGTTGGTTCACCCCACCTTGTCTCCCCATAAGGGTGACAGAGGCCGAAACAATCGACCCACCCTCAAACAGCCATTCCTCAGGCCTCTAAAAGGGAGCTGGATCAGAAGTGGAGCAGCCAGGGCAGGCAATGGTCCGATCAATGGATGCCTGCGCTGCTGGTGGCCCTACCCACTACACCACAGCACTGGCACCTGGCTTCACTGTTTTTGACCATACTTGTAAGAACAGTCTTCTGAGAAGTGCACGGCTGCCCCATCTCAGTTGATTTTTATAAATGATGAGAGATATGGATCTAATTCCATTCTTCTACACGAATACATCGAGCTTTGCCAGCACTATTTGTTGAAGAGATTATCCTTACACCAATGAAAGATCTGACCCCTTTTGTCAAAAATCAGGTGGCTATATGTATTTACAATTTTTTTTTGACAGGCAGAGTGGACAGTGAGAGAGAGAGACAGAGAGAAAGGTCTTCCTTTGCCGTTGGTTCACCCTCCAATGGCCGCCGCGGCTGGCGCGCTGCGGCCGGCGCACCGCACTGATCCGATGGCAGGAGCCAGGAGCCAGGTGCTTTTCCTGGTCTCCCATGGGGTGCAGGGCCCAAGCACCTGGGCCATCCTCCACTGCACTCCCTGGCCACAGCAGAGGGCTGGCCTGGAAGAGGGGCAACCGGGACAGAATCCGGCGCCCCAACCGGGACTAGAACCCGGTATGCCGGCGCCGCTAGGAGGAGGATTAGCCTAGTGAGCCGCGGCGCCGGCCTATATGTATTTACATTAACTTTGGGATTCTCTGTTTCACTCCATCGGTCTATGTCTCAGTTTTTTTTTTTTTTTTAAGTATCAGTGTGATGTGATGTTAATACAGTTTTTTAGTATGCTTTGAAGTCAGGTATTGTGATGTCTCCAGCTTGATTTTTATTTCCTCAGGTTCACCTTAGCGTTTCTGGATCTTCTGTGGTTCTGTATGAATTTGAGGGTTGTTTTTTTAAATTCTGTAGAGAATGTCATTGGTATTCTGTAGATTTCTTTCCATGAGATAGACATTTTAATGATACAAATTCTTCCAATCCACAAAAAAAGGAATACCTTTCCAGTTTTGTGTCCTTGATGGTTTCTTTGGTCAGCGTTTGATGATTTTCATTATAGAGATCTTTCACTTATTTGATTAAATTTATTCCTCAATAGTCTAATTTTTGTGGTTATTGTAAATTGGATTTTTGTTGCTTTCTTTGTCAGTGAGGCCATCATTAATATGTAAAAAGCAGCTTTTTCAAATGTTTACTTGTACTTCTAAAGTTTTCTGAATTGGATTATCAGTTGAAGCAGCATTTTGCTGGAATGTTTGTGTTCTTCCAGGAGCAACATCATGTCATCTGCAAACATTAATTATTTTACTTGTTCTTTTCCAGTTTTAGTGCCTGTTATTTTGTTCTCCTCTGTAATTGCTCTTGTGAAAATGTATAGTACTGTATTCAGTTAGAGTGGTGAGAGTGGACGTCCTTGTGTTGTTACAGATTTTGACAAAATGCGTTCATCTTCTCCTCATTCAGTATAATATTGGCTGATTCTTTGTCAAATATCACATGTTTTTGAGGCATGTTCCTTCTATGCCTAATTTGTGGAGGTTTTTTTTTGTGCCATGAAACAATGCATCATATCAAATGCTTTCTCTGGATCTAATGAGAGTATGGTTTCTATTCTTTCATTATGTTGATTAATTTATGATATTTATTGTTTTGCAAATATGGAACCACCCTTGCATTTCTAGGATCAATTCCAATTGATAGTTATGTATCAGCTTTTTGATGTTTTCAATTGTTTATTTTGTACTCTGTTGAGAATCTTTTTATCTATGTTCTTCAAGGATATAGGCCTGTAGTATTCTTTCCATTTTGTGTCTTTGTTCGTTTTTGGCATCAAATGGATGTTGGCCTCCTAAAAAGTGTTTGACAGTGTTCCATCCTGTTCAGTGTTTTCAAATAGTCTGAAGATTGTTGGAGTTTGTCTTTAAATGTTTTGTAGAATTGGATAGTAAAGCCATCAAGTCATGGGCTTTTTATTGATGGAAGAATTTTGCTTACTGCTACAATGCCATTACTTTTTATGAGTCTGCTAGATTATCCGTATCTTCTGGATTAAATTTGGTAAGTTATTTGTATTGAAAAAACTTCTCCATTTTTCTGCTTTTTCCAGTTTATTAGCATATAGTATTGAATGGCAGTTTCTTTTGAAGCCTTGTATTTCAGTAGTGTTGATTATACTGTCTGATTTTTCATCTAATCTTACTTATTTGAGGTTTTGAAGTTTTTTTCTCTTTTTTTCTTTGTCAGTCTTGTTAGAGGCTTATTTAGTTTTTAAAAATTTTATGTGAGGTAAACAAATTTCATGTACTTGCCATATACATATTCAGGAACGTATTGATTCTTCACATCCAACGCTTCCTCTAACCCATGCTTCCATACTTCTTCCTCTTCCCTCTCCTGTTTCCACTGTTAATTTTTTTATCTTTTATTTAATGAATATAAATTTCCAAAGTATGACTCATGGGTTACAATGGCTTCCCCCCCCGTACCGTCCCTCCCACCCACAACCCTCCCCTTTCCCACTCCCTCTCCCCTTCCATTCACATCAAGATTCATTTTCGATTATCTTAATATACAGAAGATCAGCCCTAAAGGCACTCGGATCTGGCTGAAAAGCCCATGAGAGTATTTCAGGCATGGAAAGCCAAGACACTCTGGCAAAAAGATCTCTGTGAGTGAGATCCCAGTGGAAAGAACAGGTCTTCAAAGAGGGAGGTGCCTTTCTCTGAAGGGAGGAGAGAACCTCCACTTTGACTATGACTGTGTCTAAACAAGATAAGAGTCGGAGAACTCAAGGGGCTTCCATAGCCTTGGAAACTCATGACTGGAGAATAGGGAGATTACTGATGCCATAAACAGGAGTGTCAATTTGTAAAGTCAACAACAGGAGTCACTGTGCACTTACTCCTCATGTAGGATCTCTGTCCTTAATGTGCTGTACACTGAGGCTTAATGCTATAACGAGTACTCAAACAGTATATTTCACTTTGTGTTTCTATGGGGGTGCAAACGATTGAAATCTTTACTTAATGTACACTAAACTGATCTTCTGTAAAAAAAAAAAAAGAAAAAGAAATTATCAATTCCCAACTTGACTCTCACTGGGATTAAACATGACAATAGGTCTGATCTGATTTCATCATCATTTAAAAAAAATCATCTATTATTTTTCACTTTATGTTTCTGTGTGGGAGCAAACTGTTGAAATCCTTACTTAAGGTATACTAAGCTGATCCACTGTTAATTTTAATAGAAAAATATTTTCAGGTAACTTTATACTCAAAATAGTCACTATTCACTAAGTAAAAAGTTCAACAAATAGTATGAAGAAAATAAATTGTTTCTCAAAGTGAGACAAGGCTTGTAAAAAAAAGCATCATATCTCAAAATACTCATTTTATTCCTACACATTATTACCTGTTAAATACTCTATTAGTCACCGCAGATCAGGGACAACATGTGGTATTTGTCTTTTGGGGACTAGCTTATTTCACTAAGTATAATGTTTTCTAGTTATATCCATTTTGTTGCAAAAGACTTCATTGCATTTTTTCCTGCTGAATAGTATTCCATAGTGTGTATATACCATAGTTACTTTTTTTCAAGATTCATTTTTCTGAGAGGCAGAGTTGAGAGAGGGAGAGACAGAGAACGAGAGATCTTCCATCTGAGAATGAGAGGTCTTCCTTCTGGTTCACTCTCTAAATGGATGCAATGGCTAGAACTGGGCTGATGCAAAGCCAGGAGCCAGGAGCTTCTTTTGGGTCTCCCACGCAGGTGCAAGGGCCCAAGGACTTGGGCCATCTTCCACTGTTTTCCTAGGCCTTCATCAGGGAGGATCCAGGCTTCGAACAGGAACACCTATGGGATGCTGGTGCAGCAAGTAGGAGGCTTAACCCACTTTGTGCTGGCCTCCATAATTTCTTTATCTAATCATCATTTGATAGACATCTGGATTGATTCCATATCTTAGCTGTTGTGAATTGAGCAGCCATAAACGTGGGTACAGATAACTCTTTCATCTGCTGATTTCAATTTGTTTAGGTAAATTCCCATGAGTGGCATTGCTGGTTCATATGATTCATCTATTTTCAGCCTTTTGAGGTGTCTCCATACTGTCTTCCACAATGGCTTCACCAGATTACATTCCCAGTGGATTAGGGTACTGCATTATTATTATTATGTTATTTATATTAATAATATTAATATATTATTATAATTATATTAATAATTGACAGGAAGAGTTACAGACAGTGAGAGTGAGAGTCAGAGAGAAAAGTGTTCCATCCAATGGTTCACCCCCCAAATGGCCACAATTGCCAGAGCTGCACCGATCCAAATCCAGGAGCCAGGTGCCTCTTCCTGGTCTCCCAAACGGGTGCAGAGGCCCAAGCACTTGGGCCATCCTTCATTGCTTTTCCAGGCCACAGCAGAGAGCTGGACTGGAAGAGGGGAAGCTGGGTTTAGAACCAGGTGCCCATATGGGATGCCAGCACCGCAGGAGGAGGATTCACCTCGTGCACCACGGCACTGGCCACTTGTGTACTGTTTTGCCACATCCTTTCCAGCATTTGTTGTTTGTTGATTTCTGTATGCAAACCATTCTAACTGTGGTGAGGTGAAACTTCATTGTGGTTTCATTTTGCATTTCGCTAATGGCTAGTGATCCTGAGCATTTTTTCATGTGTCTGTTGGTCATTTGCATTTCCTTCCTTGAGGAATGTCTGTTCAAGTCTGTTGCCCATTCTTTTTTTTTTTTTGACAGGCAGAGTGGACAGTGAGAGAGAGAGACAGAGAGAAAGGTCTTCCTTTGCCGTTGGTTCACCCTCCAATGGCCGCCGCGGTCGGCGCGCTGTGGCCGGCGCACCGCGCTGATCCGATGGCAGGAGCCAGGAGCCAGGTGCTTTTCCTGGTCTCCCATGGGGTGCAGGGCCCAAGCACCTGGGCCATCCTCCACTGCACTCCCTGGCCACAGCAGAGGGCTGGCCTGGAAGAGGGGCAACCGGGACAGAATCCGGCGCCCCGACCGGGACTAGAACCCGGTGTGCCGGCGCCGCAAGGCGGAGGATTAGCCTAGTGAGCCGCGGTGCCGGCCTGTTGCCCATTCTTAACTGCATTGTTTGTTTTGTTGTTGTTGAGTTTCTTGAGCACTTTATACATTCTGGATATTAACAATTTATCAGGTCATAGTTTGCATATATTTTCTCTCATTCTGTCAGTTGCCCTTCACTTTGCTGAGTTTTCATTTACAGTGCAAAAGCTGCTCAGCTTGATGTAATCCCATTTGTGTGTTTTTGCTTTTATTGCCTGTACGTCTGTGTTCCAAGAAGTCTGCATCTGGCAATGTCTTGCATCATTTCCACAATGTTCTCTAAGAATTTGATGGTATTAGGTTGTACATTTAGGTCTTTGATCCTTTTTTGAGTTTGTTTTTTTGTAAGAATGAGGTAGGTTTTTATTTTCATACTTCTGCATGGGAGATCCACCTTTTATGCACCATTTTTTGAAGAGACTGACCTTGTCACATGGTTGGATTTTAGATCCTTTGTCAAAGATAAATTATTTGTAGATGTGTGGATTGAGTTTTTGGAGTTTCTATTGTGCTCCATTGGTCCACATGTCTATTCTTTGCCAGTATCAGGCTGTTTTGTTTGTAACTGTCCTGAAGTATGTCTTGAATTCTGGTATTGTGATGCTTCTGGCTTTGTTGTTCACATATAAGATTCCATTAGCTATTCTGGGTCTCTTGTGTTTCCATTTGAATTTTAGCATCTTTTTCCCCTAGATCTGAAAAGAATGTAATTGGCATTTTAATTGGGATCACATGAATTTGTAAATTGCTTTTGGTACTATGGACATTTTGATTATATTGATTATTTTAGTCCTTAAATATTAAAGCTTTTTCCATTTTCTGTGTCTTCTGTTTCTTTCACTAATGTTTGCTAATTTTCATAGTAGATACTTTGGCATCCTTGATTAATTTTATCCCATGGTGTTTAATTTTTTTGTAGCAATTGTGAATGGGATTGATCTTAGAAGTTCTTTCCCAGCCATGGCATTTTATACATAGACTATTGATTTTTGTGTTAATTTTGTATCCTGGCACTCCCCCAGACTCTTTTTATGAATTCCAGTAATCTCTTAGTGGAGACTTATTTCCCCTATATATAGAATCCTGTCACCCGCAAGTAGGGGTAATTTGACTCCCTCCTTCCCAGTTTGTATCCTTGGATTTCTTTTTCTTGCCTAATAGGTCTGGCTAAAACTTCCAGGTCTATATTGAATAGCAAGGGCACAAGTTGTCATCCTTGTCTGATTCCAGCTCTTCAGGGAATGCTTCCAACATTTCCCCATTCATAAGATGCTGTCTATAGGTTTGTCATAAATTGCCTTGATTATGTTGAGCAATGTTCTTACTACACTCAGTTTCCTTAAGGTTTTCACTATGAAAGGATGTTGTATTTTGTCAAATGCTTTCTCTGCATCTATTGAAATAAGCCTATGGTTTATTTGAAAGTTTTATTTATTTATTTGTGAGGCAGAATTATAGACGGAGTAGGAGAGACAGACTTTTTAATTGGTTGGCATACAGTCCTTTGTATTAGCTCCTGATGGGTAAGTCTTTTAATCATCTGTGGTATCTGTTGTTACCTTTCATTTTTCATCTCTGATTTTACTGATTGGGGTCTTTTTTTTTAAGGATAGTTGGACCAAGAGTGTATAAATTTTTTAAGCAAGTTCTTCATTTCACTGATATTTATATTCTTTTTTGCTTTCAATTTTGTTTATTTCTCCTCTATTTTATATATCTCTTTCCTCTTGATAATTTTGCATTTGATTTCATTTTTTTTCAAGGGTGCTACATTGGTGGCTCACTTATTTGATTCTTTTCCAATTTCTTGGTATAGGCACCAATTTCTCTAAACTTTCCAGTATCTGATAAGTTTTGATATGTTATACTGTCATCTGTATTCGTTTTCATCTTTTTTTAATTTTTTCTGACTCACAGTTCATTCAGGAGCATGTTCAGTCTCCATGTGGTTGTATATGTTCTTGAGGTTCTTGGTGTGGTCATTCGCCCCTTCATTCCATGTAGTTGTGGAAGATGCATGGTATGATTTTGATATTTGTTGAATTAGCTGAGACTTATGGCCTACCTTATTGTGTATCCTGGAGGGTGGCTCAAGGCCTTAGTTCCTGTCAACCATGTGGGAGATGTGGATGAAGATCCTACTTCTCAGCTTTAGTCCCATCTTGAGGGCATTTGGGGAGTGACTCAGTAGATGAGAGCTATCTCTAGCTCTCTCTCTCATAATGAATCATTAAAAATTTTACCTCCCTTTTTTACCTGGAAACTTGATTTAAAGTATTCAAACTTGATGTATTTCATATATACAAATTTAGAAACATTAATTATTCCCACTCTACCCTCGCTCACTCCTACTGACCAACCCGAACATGCTCCCATTCCTCTTCATTTTTTTAAAGATTTATTTATTTATTTGAAAGTCAGAGTTACACAGAGAGAGGAAAGGCATAGAGAGGTCTTCCATCCGATGGTTCACTCCTCAATTGGCCACAATGGTCAGAGCTGTGCTGATCTGAAGCCAGGAGCCAGGAGCTTCTTCTGCGTCTCCCAATGGGTCAGGGGCCCAAGGACCTGGGCCATCCTCCACTGCTTTCCCAGGCCATAGCAGAGAGCTGGATCGCAAGTGCAGAAGCCAGTCTCAAACTGGCGCCCATATTTAATGCTGGTGCTCCAGGCCAGGGTGTTAACCTGCTTGGCCACAGCACCGGCCCTATTTCCCATCCCTCTTCATCCTCTATCCACGATTCCCATTCTTGTTTTATACAAAAATCTATTTTCAATTATTTTATACTCATAATATAAAGCCTGCACTATGTAAAGAATTCAACAGTTTGAAAGAATTAAAAAAAAATCTGTTCCTGAAGAGGCAAGACATGGTTTGTTTAAAATCATTCTATCTGCAAGACAAGAGTTGTCTAAATCATTGTACGTCAAAGTATCAATATCACTAATATAGCTCACCTTTTAGGTACTCTGTTACCACAGATCAGGGAGAATATACAGTGTTTGTCTTTTTTTGGAAAGGGTTATTTTAAAGTGTAAGGTTTTACAGTTGCATCCATTTTTTTTCTTTTTGCAAATGACAGGTTTTTCTTTTTTTTTTTTTTACCAGAAAACGTTTCTTACCTGGAGCACATCGGAAATCAACACAGTCTTAGCCCGGAGCCAAGACTGCTGTCACCCACGTTTTTGACGCTGCCTGGCAGCTTCTGGTGCTGCTGTGCTTACTGGGAGGAAGAGGCGGGTCCTAGATGGCTGGCGCTTGCGCAGTCGGCCTGGTGGAGAGCAAGACGGTATTATCTGCTGGTGGCGGCATGTTGTTGGCTGCCGGAATTCTCGGCTGATGGCAGCGTTTTCGGCAGCTGTACTGGCCCAGAGAGTGCGGGAGTGAAGGTGAGTTTTTCTTATGAAACAATGAGAGGCCTGGGACCTCGTCGCGGGGCGGCGGGGTCGTGGCTCCTCGGAGCAGTGTAGACACTCATGTCCGCAGGCTGACGGCCGTGGGGGCAGGCGGCGGCTCAGCTGTGGGAAGCGGAGAAGCGGGTGGCTGGGCTTGCGCTGGAGGACAGGACTGCGGGTTACAAGGTATGTTTATTTGTAACCTCTAACTTATTTATTTAGTCAGTTCTAGCAGTGTTTTTGGTGGGTGTTTTAGTTTTCATTGATTTTTATGAGTCTTTTTAGGTTGTCTATATCTTCTGGATTTAATCTTAGTAGGTCACGTGTATTTGTTATCCAGGGATTCCTCTGTTTCTTCTAGTTTTCCAGTTTATTAGCATATAGTACTGAATAGCAATTTCTCTGAAACCTTGTGTTTCAGTGATGTAGATTATAATCTCTGCTTTTTTTCTGTAATTTTATTTACTGGAGTTTTTATCATTTTTGTTAGTCTGGTTAGAAGATTATCTGCTTTTTAAAATTTTATATCAGGTATGTAAATTTCATGTATTTCTTATATACAGATTCAAACATACTGATACTACTTCCCATGCTAGCATCTCTCAAGCCTGCACTCCCAGCCTTCTTCTTCCTCCTTCTCTTGTTCCCACTCTTAATTCTTCATCAGTTAAAGGTAGGGTGGGCAAGTTCCACGTGAGCTGCGTAGTGATCTTTTTTCAAAAAAATATATATTCTTAAGTGGCAGAGATCCAGAGATAGGGAAACACAGAGATAGAGGTCTTCCATCTGCTGGTTTGCTCCCGAAATGGCCACAGGGCCCATTGCTGGGCTGATCCAAAGCTAGGAGTCAGGAGTTTCTTCCAGGTCTCCCATATGGAGACTGCATTCAGTAAGAGTGTTAAAAGGGACATCTTTGTGTTGTTATATGTTTGACAAAATGATTTCACATTCTCCCCATCCAGCATGACATTGGCTGTTGGTTTGTCATACATAGCCTTTATGATATTGATATGTATTCCTTCTGTGTATATTTTGTGTAGTTTTTAATCATTTTTTATTCTACTGATATCTGTATCTAATTAGATGATGTGGTTTTCAAAAGATTTATTTCATTTGTTTGCAAGATTTATACAGAGAGATATAGGTAGAGCAAGAGCAAAAGAGAAGGAGGGAGGGAGAGAGGTCTTCTGTTTGCTAGTTCATTCCCCAAAAGACCTTGATGGCCAAACTGAGCCATCAGGATCCAGAACCTTCTTCCAAGTCTCCCATGTGGCTGCATGGCCCCAACTAATTGGGACATCCTCCGACATTTTCCCAGGCATGTTAGGAGGGAGCAGGATTGAAAGTGGAGCAGCCTGGATGCTAAATGGCACCCATATGAGATGCCGGCATTATGTGTTTTGGTTTTAACCCTCTGTAACACAGCGCCAGCCCAGACAATGTGGTTTTATTCTTCCATTTTTTGATAAAATTCATCATGTGTATTAATTTGCAAATGTGGAACATCATGGCATTTCTGATATAAATTCCAATTGAAGGTTTTATGTGAGCTTCAGCATGTGGTTTTGGTTTTGTTAGGCTAGAATTTTGTTAAGAATCTTTGCATCTTTTTCATTATGCATATAGGCCTTCAGTTTTCTTTGTATTTCATGTTTTGTTATCTTTTGTGGTTAAAGTAATGCCGGCCTCTCAAAAAGTGTTTGTTAGAGTTGAATCCTACTCCTTCCAGTTTATGATTTTGAAATAGTTGGAAAAGTATTGGAGTTGCTTTTTAAATCTTCAAGCTCCTTGGATACCTTTATTCAAAGTTATTTAAATTTTAGTAGCTATTGTGAATGGAATGGATCTTCGAAGTGGTTTCTCAGCCCTGATATTGTGTGTATACAAATTCTATTGATTTTTGTGTGTTGATTTTCTATCCTGCCACTTTTCCAAACTCTGTTATGAGTTCTAATGGTCTCGTGGTGGAGTTTCTTGGTTCCCCCATTTATAAAATCTTGTCCTTTTGAAGGAGGGATAGTTTGACTTCCTCCTTCCCAATTTGTATCCATTTGATTTCTTTTTCTTGCCTAATGGCTCTAAAACTTCCAGATCTATATTGAATAGCAATAATGAGAGTGCATCCTTGTCTGATTCCAGATCGTAGTTGGGAATGCTTCCAACTTGTCCCCATTCATAAGATGCTATCAGTCGGTTTGACATAAATTGCCTTGATTGTGTAGAGGAATGTACTTTCTGTTGTCAGATTCCCTGAGGTTTTCTTTCTGAAAGGTTTTTGCATATTTTCCAGCTGTTTTCATCTATTGAAATAATTATGTTTTTTAAATATTTATTTAATTGAAAGGCAGATTTATGGAGTGAGGGAGATTTTTCCAAGAATTTCCAATTCATTGGCAAACAGTACATTGTAGGAATTCCAGATAGTTGTTTTTATTATTGGGTTTCTATTATTACAGTTTGTTTTTCATTTCTGATTTTACTGATTGGGGTCTTATTCCTGTTTTGTTGTTGTTGTTGTTTTGGAGATTTTCAGCAATTTTCTAAAAAATATTTTTTAACCAGATTTTCATATCAGTGATCTTTTTATTTTTTTTGGACAGGCAGATTTAGACAGAGAGAGAGACAGAAAGGTCTTCCTTTTCATTGCTTCATTCTCTAAATGGCCGCTCAGGCTGGTGCACTGCGCCAATCTGAAGCCAGGAGCCAGGTGCTTCCTCCAGATCACCCACGCGGATGTAGGGCCCAAGCACTTGGGCCATCCTACACTGCACTCCCGGGCCACAGGAAAGAGCTGGACAGGAAGAGGTGCAACCGGGACAGAATCTGGCACCCCGACCAGAACTAGAATCCGGTGTGGCAGCGCCGCAAGTGGAGGATTAGCCTATTGAGACACGGCGCTGGCCTCAATGATCTTTTATAATGTTTTTCTTCAGCTTTGTTCATTTCTTCTCAAATTTCCATGATTTCTGTCATCCTACTAATTTGGAGTTTGATACGTTGTTTTTCTAGATTTTGTGATGCATTGAAAAGCTCATTTATTTGATTCCTTTCCAATATCTTGTTGTAGGCACAAGTTGTTATAAAGTTTCCTGTTAACATTGCATTTGCTGTGTCCCATACGTTTTGCTATGTTGTACTGTTATCTTTAATCATTTCCAGAAATTTCTGGATTTTCATTTTGATTTCTCCTAAGACCAACCATTCATTCAGGAGCATGTTGCTCGGACTCCACATGTTTGCATATGTTCTGGAGATTCCTAAGTTGTTGATTTCCTGTTTCCTTTCATTTTGATCATAGAAGATGCATGAACTGATTTCAGTTATTGAGTTTTCTAGGCTTGCTTTATATCCTATCATATGTTGTGTCCTAGACAAAGTTCCAGGGACTGATGAGAAGAATATGTATTCTGCAAGTTGTGGGATGAAATGTTCTGAGTTAGGATTTCAAACAAGGCAGCCTGTTCTCAGGGACAAAGCGATGAGCGACTGTGTCACCTACAATTTTGACATAGGGGAGGGGCTAGGAAACGACCAAGAGAAGACAGTTCAGGTGTTCTTGTAAGATACTGTTTTTTAGTTAAGAGATCCAAATTCCATGCATTTCATAAATGCAATTTAGGTACACAGTGATAGTCCCTACCCTACCTCCCTGTCAGGGGCATAACACATTGTGCACTTGTTTGTCTGACTCCGGGCAGCAACCCTGGCACTGACCAGGCCAAGGATGCTGGGCAGGTATCTGCCGTTCAGTAGCCCTGACCATGGGCAGTTTGGCAGAGCTGTGCGCCATGTGGGAGAGGCTGGGTGTTAGCCCGGGAGGTGTAGAGAGCTCCACACTGCCCTGAGCTTCTGGTGGGCTGGATTGGGAGCAACGATGCCCTTGGAGTGCTCCTGATGATGGTGAGCACAGGAAAGGCATGTCAGGCTGGGGCTCAGGCTGTGGCCCCTGTTTCTTCAAGGCAGTGCGGCCTGTTCTACTGACGCTGTGTTTCTGGGAGGAAGGGATGGGTGTTAGTTGGGTGGTACTTGCGCAGTAGGCCTAGGGGAGAAGTAGGCTATATCCGAGGCAGTGTCGTCGTTGGCTGGCATTGGCAGTAGCGGTTCAGTAGGCTTGTAGAGTGCAGGATGGACTTGTTGTGTTTAAGTTTTTGGACAGAGAGATGCCCAGGGCCTGCCTCAAAGGATGGGGGATCCCGGTTCTTCCCAGCAGTGTTTTCCCTGCAAATCCACTGGTTCAGAGGCAGCGGGGGTTGGGCAGGGGCTCAGGTGTGAAGAAGCCATGATGCGGCTGTCTGCCTCACCTCCCCCCCAAGAAGGACTCGGATGTGAAACTAATGCAGAGTGGACACTTAACCTCAGCTGCCAGGCAATCTTGTTCTTCTGGAGACTCTCCACTTCCTGTCATCAGTTCATGGACATCAGGTTTGATTCTGTATCTCAGCTATTGTGAACTGAGCTGCAGTAAACCTGGAGGTACAGATAACCCTTTAAAGTCTGCTGATTTCATTTCCTAGGGGTAAATCACCAGGAGAAGGATTGCTGAGTCATATGGAAGATTTATTTTCAGCTTTCTGAGGTATCTCCATACTGTCTTAGGCAGTGGCTTCCCCAGGTTACATTTCTACCAACAGTGTATTAGGGTAGCATAGTGCCAGATCCTCAGCAGCATTTATCATTTGTTGATTTTAGTATGAGAGCCATTCTGACTGTGGTGTGGTGAAACCTGATGGCTAGCGATCCTGAGCCGTTTTTCATGTGTCTGTTGGCCATATGAAGTTCCTCTCTTGAAACATGCCTGTTCAAGTCCTTTGCCTATTTTTAAATGGAATTTTTGTTTTGTTGTTGTTGAGTTCCTTGAACTCTTTGTAGATTGTGGCTATTAATCTTTTATAAGTTTTATAGTTGGCAGATTATTTTCTCTTATTCAAAGCCTCTTGACTTTGCTCTTTTTAGATTCTGGATATTAATCTTTATTTTTTGACAGGCAGAGTTAGACAGTGAGAGAGAGGGAAAGAGAGAGAAAGGTCTTCCTTTTTCCATTGGTTCATCCCCAATTGGCTGCTGCGGCTAGCACACCACGCTGCTCCAAAGCCAGGAGCCAGGTGCTTCTCCTGGTCTCCCATTTGGGTGCAGGGCTCAAGGACTTGGGCCATCCTCCATTGCACTCCTGGCCACAGCAGAGGGCTGAACTGGAAGAGGAGCAAGAGGGACAGAATCTGGCGCCCTGACCGGGACTAGAACCCAGAGTGCTAGCGCTGCAGGTGGAGGATTAGCCTATTGAGCGGCAGCACTGGCCTGGATATTAATCTTTTATCAGTTTCATAGTTAGCAAATAGTTTCTCCCATCCTTTTGGTTGCCTCTTTACTTTTCTGAGTGTTCCTTTTGTAGTGCAGAAGCTTCTCAGCTTGATGGAATCTCATTTGTTTGTTTCAGCTTTTATTGTGCTACTGGCATTTTTTCCCAGAAATCTTTCTTTAAGCCAATGTTTTCCAGTATTCCCCAATGTTCTCTAATAATATGATGATATTGAGGTTTAGATTTTGTTCCTTGACGTGTTTTAGTTGCTTTTTGTATAAGGTGGAAAGTATGGGTCTTCTTTCATACTTCTACATGTAGAGGTCCAGTTTTCTCAGGACCTTTTTATAAAGAAACGGTCCTTTGAACCTGGGATTGATCTTTAGCTCCTTCTTGAAAGATAGATTAGTTGTAGATGTGTGCGTTATTTCAGGTGTTTCTTTTCTGTTCCATTGTTGTCATTTTTTTTTTTTTTTTTGCCTATAGCATGCTGTTTTGATTGTAACTGTCCTGTGCTGTGTCTTGCAATCTGTTATTGTGATGCTTCAAGTTTTGTCAATGTTGTTTAAGGTTGCCTTCTCTATTCAGATGTTCTGTGTTTTCATATGAATTTTAGCATTGTTTTCTCTCCATCTGGGCAAAATGCTATTTGACCTTTGCTTGGGATCCCATTGTGTCTGTAAATTGCTTATGGTAGAATGGATATTTGCATTATGTTGATTTTGCCAATGAGTCAACGTGGAAGATTTTTCCATTTTTGTGTGTCGTCTTCCATTTCTTAATGTTTTGTAACTTTATTGTAGACATTTTCATCGATATGAAATTGGACACAGAGTTGACACGGAAGTTCAGCTGCTGGGTAATCTTCCATTTCTGGGGACTGCTCTGCTTTCTTGTAAAACCCAGCTGTGCCTTCACCCTGGACAGGAGCAACTGGTTAGTAGTACATGTGGCTGTGTCCTGTTGATGGCAGCCCTTGGGCCCAAGGAGGAGAGAAGGGAAGGGAAGGGAACCCTGTGCCCTGGGGTTGGGCTGCCAGGCTGACAGCAAAGTGGACTTCCAGATTTTGTGAAGGAAGGTCAAGTGGTGGGAGCCCTATATACATGTGGAGACAGAAATGTGGGGGTCTAGTGTTCCTAGAATAGAGGAACCACAGAGACAGAGTTGAATAAGATATTGGCGAATGATTTCCCTGGGGCTTTGCCGAGAATTGTGGGGCAAAGAACATGCTAAGAAGGGAAGAATGGTTGTCCAGGCAGTGGGAGGGGAATCTGGGAGGAAAACTGTCAAATGTTTAATCAGAGGAAAAACATAAGAGTCTGGTTTGGAGAGATGTGGTAATAGTTGTTTGGGTTTTAGATTTTCAGGCTAAGGACGATGGGATTACAAGTACTTCATGCAGTGGGAGTGGAGGGTTAGATGCCATGGAAGAACCTGGGGCGTGCAAGGTTTTGGGAGCTGAAAACAGTTTGTGTCTGTATGTCACCATCCTATGATAGAAAAAGGAGAATGGAAGGATTGTGGGGAGGAAGGCAGGCAACTTTGAGGAGAGTTGTAATAGGGAAGAGCTGTAATAGGTCTGCCTGTAAGAACTAGTGGAGTATCAGAGTGTGAGGTCCAGGATAGGCCCTGGGGAGAAACCTTACGAAAAGTGAGGGAAGGGATATCAGGAGGCGGGCAGAGGGAACTTTCAGGAGGGACTGGGGAATGGGTGCTGAGTTAATCAGGAAATTTGACCAAAGTGTGCAGACTACCAAGAGATGGAGAAGATGTTATCTGAAAGAAAACTGGGTTGATAGGGGTCTTGGGAACAGGGAGAACATGTTTTAGCCTATGAATGAAGTTTGTGGCTTGTGGAAGTCAGAATATGGGCAGAGGAGTTTCTCTTGGTAAATATATTTTTCTTGGCTTTCAAAGGAGTGTCTGCTATGTGCCCACATTTGTTCTAGTTATTTAAGATATTGCAGAGAGCATCATGAGGGTCAATGAAAAAGTCTGTGGAAAGAGGAATTTGTAAGTTTGTTTCATTGTGTGTGTGTGTGTGTGTGTGTGTGTGTCTGTGTACAGAGAGATAGAGAATTATTCTTATCAATTCAACTGATGATGTTTGAAATCCTTGAGAATTTCTTGTTTTCCCTGCCGTGAAGCATACTGCAATAAATATTGTGGTGAACGTATCTCTGATACAATACGTTCATGTATTTTGGGTTATATCAGTAGAGGAATTGTTCCATCATATGACAAGTCTGTTTTTATTTTCTTAAGAAATCTCTATATCGTTTTCCACAGTAGTTGCACTAATTTAAATTTTTACCACCAGTGTGTAAGTGTTCCACTTTTCCCACATCCTCCTCCTCATTGTGACTCTCTGTCCTTTCGGTTTTAGCCAGTATATACGTGTGAGCTGATATCCCATTGTGGTTTGGACTTACATTTCCCTGATAGCTTGTGATGTTGAGCATTTTTTCCTATATTTGTTGGCCATCTGTGTATCTATGGGGAACTGTCTGTTGCGTTCCTTTGGCAATTTCATAACCTGATTGGTGGTTTTTTTGCTGTTTTTTTTAAGTTGCAAATATATTCTTTTCTTTCTTTCTATTTTTTTAAACTTTTATTTAGTAAATATAAATTTCCAAAGTACAGTTTATGGATTACAATGGCTTCCCCCCATAACTTCCCTCCCACTCGCACCTCTCCCATCTCCAGCTCCCTCTCCCATTCCATTCACATCAAGATTCATTTTCAATTATCTTTATATACAGAAGATCAATTTAGTATATATTGAGTAAATATTTCATCAGTTTGCACCTGCACAGAAACACAAAGTGTAAAATACTGTTTCAGTACTAGTTATAGCATTACTTCACGTAGGACAACACCTTAAGGACAGATCCCACATGAGGAGTAAGGACACAGTGACTCTTGTTCTTGACTTAACAATTTGGCACTCTTGTTTATGGTATCAATAATCTGCCTAGGCTCTAGTCATGAGTTACTGAGGCTATGGAAGCCTTTTGAGTTCGCCAACTTCGATCTTATTCCCACAGGGTCATAGTCAAAGTGGAAGTTCTCTCCTCCCTTCAGAGAAAGGTACCTCCTTCTTTGATGGCCCCGTTCCTTCCACTGGGATCTCACTCGCAGAGATCTTCCACTTAGGTCTTCTTTTTTTTTCTTACCCCAGAGTGTCTTGGCTTTCCATGCCTAAAATACTCTCATGGGGTCTTCAGCCAGATCTGACTGCCTTAAGGGCTGATTCTGAGGCCAGAGTGCCATTTAGGACATCTGCCATTTTATGAGTCTGCTGTGTATCCCGCTTCCCATGTTGGATTGTTCTCTCCCTTTTTGATTCTGTCAGTTAGTATTAGCAGACACTAATCTTGTTTTTGTGATCCCTGTGATTCTTGGACCTATCAGTGTGATCAGTTGTGAACTGAAATTGATCACTTGGACTAGTGAGATGGCATTGGTACATGCAATCTTGATGGGATTGAATTGGAATCCTCTGGCAGATTTCTAACTCCACCATTTGGGGCAAGTTCAAATGAGCATGTTTCAAAATGTACATCTCCTCCCTCTCTTATTCCCACTCTTATATTTAACAGGGATCACTTTTCAGTTAAAATTTAAACACCTAAGAATAATTGTGTGTTAATTACAGAGTTCAACCCAATAGTACTAGAACAAAATGTACTAAAAGGGATAAAGTATTAAATTGTACAGCAACAGTGATGACAAGGGCTGATCAAGTCACTGTTTTTCATTGTGTCCATTTCACTTCAACAAGTTTCCCCTTTGGTGCTCAGTTCGTTGTCACTGATCAGGGAAAACATATGATATTTTCCCTTTCAGACTGGATTAATTCAGTCAGCATGGTGTTTTCCAGATTCCTCCATTTTGTTGCAAATGACCTCATTTCATTATTTTTGATTGCTGTATAGTATTCTGTAGAGTGCATTTCCCATAATTTCTTTATCCAGTCTACTATTGATGGGCATTTGGGTGATTCCAGGTCTTAGCTATTGTGAATTGAGCTGCAATAAACATTAATGTGCAGACCGCTTTTTTGTTTGCCAATTTAATTTCCTTTGGGTAAATTCCAAGGTGTGGGATGGCTGGGATGAATGGTAGGGTTATGTTCAGGTTTCTGCTGAATCTCCAGACTGACTTCCATAGTGGCTTTACCAGTCTACATTCCCACCAACAGTGGGTTAGTGTCCCTTTTCCCCACATCCTCGCCAGCATCTGTTGGTAGATTTCTGAATGTGAGCCATTCTAATTGGGGTGAGGTGAAACTGCTTGTGATCTTGAATATTTTTTCATGTGCCTGTTGGCCATTTGGATTTCCTCTTTTGAAAAATGTCTATTGAGGTCCTTGGCCCATCTCTTAAGTGGATTGTTTGTTTTGATGTTGTGGAGTTTCTTGATTTCGTTGTAGATTCTGGTTATCAACCCTTTATCTGTTGAATAGTTTGCAAATATTTTCCCATTCCGTCCATTGCCTCTTCACTTTCCTTACTGTTTCTTTTGCAGTACAGAAACTTCTCAATTTGATGCAATCCCAAATGGTAATTTTGGCTTTGACTGCCTGTGCTTCCCGGGTCTTTTCCAGAAATTCTTTGCCTGTGCCAATATCTTGAAGGGTTTCTCCAATGTTCTCTAATAACTTGATGGTGTCAGGTCGTAGATTTAGGTCGTTAATCCACGTTGAGTGGATTTTTGTGTAAGGTGTAAGGTAGGGGTCTTGCTTCATGCTTCTGCATGTAGAGATCCAGTTTTCCCAGCACCATTTATTGAATAGACTGTCCTTGCTCCAGGAATTAGTTTTAGATCCTTGATCAAATATAAGTTGGCTGTAGATGTTTGGGTTGATTTCTGGTGTTTCAATTCTGTTCCATTGGTCTAGCCATCTGTTTCTGTACCAGTACCATGCTGTTTTGATTACAACTGCCCTGTAGTATGTCCTGAAATCTGGTATTGTGTTGCTTCCGACTTTGTTTTTGTTGTACAAGATTGCTTTAGCTATTCAAGGTCTCCTGAGTCTTCATATGAATTTCAGCACGATTTTTTCCAGATCTGAGAAGAAGGTCTTCGGTATCTTGATTGGTATTGCATTGAATCTATAAATTACTTTTGGGAGAATGGACGTTTTGATGATATTGATGCTTCCCATCCATGGGCATGGAAGATTTTTCCATTTCTCGGTATCCTCTTCTATTTCTTTCCTTAAGGTTTTGTAATTTTCATCGTAGAGATCTTTAACATCCTTGGTTAAGTTTATTCCAAGGTATTTGATTGTTTTTGTGGCTATTGTGAACGGGATTGATCTTAGCAGTTCTTTCTCAGCTGTGGCATTGCCTGTGCATACAAAGGCTGTTGATTTTTGTGCATTGATTTTATATCCTGCTACATGGCCAAATTCTTCTATGAGAACCAATAGTCTCTTAGTGGAGTTCTTTGGATCCCCTAAATAAAGAATCATATCATCTGCAAAGAGGGATAGTTTGATTTCTTCCTTCCCAATTTGTATCCCTTTAATTTCTTTTTCTTACCCAATAGCTCTGGCTAGAACTTCCAGAACTATGTTGAATAGCAGTGGTGAGAGTGGGCATCCCTGTCTGTTACCGGATCTCAGTGGAAGTGCTTCCAACTTTTCCCCATTCAATAGGATGCTGGCTGTGGGTTTTTCGTAAATTGCTTTGATTGTATTGATGAATGTTCCTTCTATACCCAGTTTGCTTAGAGTTTTCATCATGAAAGGGTGTTGTATTTTATCAAATGCTTTCTCGGCATCTATTGAGATAATCATATGGTTTTTCTTTTGCAGTGTGTTAATGTGGTGTATCACATTGATTGTTTTGCGCACATTAAACCATCCCTGCATACCAGGGATAAATCCCACTTGGTCTGGGTGGATGATCTTTCTGATGTGTTGTTGCATTCTATTGGCGAGAATTTTATTGAGGATTTTTGCATCTATGTTCATCAGGGATATTGGTCTGTAATTTTCTTTCAACGCTGCATCTTTTTCCGGCTTAGGAATTAAGGTGATGCTGGTTTCATAGAAAGAATTTGGGAGGATTCCCTCTTTTTCGATTGTTCTGAATAGTTTGAGTAGAATTGGAGTCAGTTCTTCTTTAAATGTCTGGGAGTATTCAGCAGTGAATCCATCTGGTCCTGGGCTTTTCTTGTTGGGAGGGCCTTTATTATTGTTCCAATTTCTGTCTCAGTTATTGGATTTTTAGGTTTTGTATGTCTTCCTGGTTCAATTTAGGTAGGTTGCATGTGTCCAGGAATCTATGTGTTTCTGATAGACTTCCCTGATCGCTGGCATGCAGGTCCTTGTAGTAATTTCTGATGGTTCTTTTTATTTCTGCGGTGTCTCTTGTTACATTTCCTTTTTCATCTCTGATTGTATTGATTTGGGTCATCTTTTTTTAGTTAGTTGGGACAGTGGGGTGTCAATTTTGTTTATTTTTTCAAAAAACCAGCTCCTCGTTTGGCTGATTTTTTGTAATGTTGTTTTGGATTCAATCCTATTGATTTCTTCTCTGATTTAATTATTTCTCTTCTCCTACTAGATTTGGGTCTGGTTTTCTGCAGTTTTTCTATATCCTTGAGATACAAGTCCAATTAAAAGACACTGAATGGCTAATGGGTTAAGGAACAAAACCCATCTATTTGCTGCTTACAAGAAACACATCTTTCCAACAAAGATCCATACAGACTGAAAGTGAAAGGATGGAAAAAGATATACCATGCCAACAGAAATGAAAAAAGAGCGGGCATAGCCATCTTAATATCGGACAACATAAACTTTACCACAAAAACTGTTGAGAGAGACAAAGAGGGACACTATATAATGATTAAGGGATCAATACAACAAGAAGATATAACAATTATCAAGGTATATGCATCTAACTACAGGGCACCAGTTTATCTAAAAGATTTTAACGGACTTAAAGGGAGACTTAGACCCCAATACAATAGTACTGGGGGACTTCAATACTCCATCTCAGAAATAGACAGATCAATAGGACAGAAGATCAACAAGGATACAGTAGATTTAAATGACACTATAGCCCAAATGGATCTAACAGATCTATACAGAACTTTCAATCCTACAGCTAAAGATTTTACATTCTTCTCAGCAGTACATGGAACCTTCTCTAGGATTGACCACATACTAGGCCATAAAGCAAGTCTCAGCAAATTCAAAAGAACTAGAATCATACCATGCAGCTTCTCAGACCATAAAGGAATGAAGTTGGAAATTAGCAACTCAGGAATCCCTAGAGCATACACAAACACATGGAGATTGAACAACATGCTCCTGAATGAACAATGGGTCATAGAAGAAATTAAAAGAGAAATCAAAAATTTTCTGGATGTAAATGAGGATAACAGCACAACATACCAAAACTTATGGGACACAGCAAAAGCAGTGTTAAGAGGCAAGTTTATAGCAATAGGTGCCTACATCAAGAAATTGGAAAGGCACTAAATAAATGAGCTTTCAGTGTATCTCAAGGATCTAGAAAACCTACAGCAAACCAGACCCAAATCTAGAAGGAGAAGAGAAATAATTAAAATCAGAGAAGAAATCACAACAGGATTGAATCAAAAAAAAAAATTACAAAAAATCAGCCAAACGAGGGGCTGTTTTTTTGAAAAAATAAACAAAATTGACGCCCCATTGGCCCAACTAACTAAAAAAAAAGAAGAGAAAGACCCAAATCAATAAAATCAGAGATGAAAAAGGAAACGTAACAACAGACACCAAAGAAATAAAAAGAATTATCAGAAATTACTACAAGGACTTGTATGCCAACAAACAGGGAAACAAATCTATCAGAAATGGATAGATTCCTGGACACATGCAACCTACCTAAATTGAACCAGGAAGACATTGAAAACCTAAATAGACCCATAACTGAAACAGAAATTGAAACAGTAATAAAGGCCCTCCCAACAAAGAAAAGCCCAGGACCAGATGGATTCACTGCTGAATTCTACCAGACATTTAAAGAAGAACTGACTCCAATTCTACTCAAACTATTCAGAACAATCGAAGAAGAGGGAGTCCTCCCAAATTCTTTCTATGAAACCAGCATCACCTTAATTCCTAAGCCGGAAAAAGATGCAGCGTTGAAAGAAAATTACAGACCAATATCCCTGATGAACATAGATGCAAAAATCCTCAATAAAATTCTCGCCAATAGAATGCAACAACACATCAGAAAGATCATCCGCCCAGACCAAGTGGGATTTATCCCTGGTATGCAGGGATGGTTTAATGTGCGCAAAACAATCAATGTGATACACCACATTAACAGACGGAAGAAGAAAAACCATATTATTATCTCAATAGATGCAGGGAAAGCATTTGATATAATAGAACACCCGTTCATGATGAAAACTCTAAGCAAACTGGGTATAGAAGGAACATTCCTCAATACAATCAAAGCAATCTATGAAAAACCCACAGCCAACATCCTATTGAATGGGGAAAAGTTGGAAGCACTTCCACTGAGATCCGGTAACAGACAAGGATGCCCACTCTCACCACTGCTATTCAACATAGTTCTGGAAGTTCTAGCCAGAGCTATTGGGTAAGAAAAAGAAATTAAAGGGATACAAATTGGGAAGGAAGAAATCAAACTATCCCTCTTTGCAGATGATATGATTCTTTATTTAGGGGACCCAAAGAACTCTACTAAGAGACTATTGGGACTCATAGAAGAGTTTGGCAAAGTAGCAGGGTATAAAATCAATGCACAAAAATCAACAGCCTTTGTATACACAGACAATGCCATGGCTGAGGAAGAACTTCTAAGATCAATCCCATTCAAAATAGCTACAAAAACAATCAAATACCTTGGAATAAACTTAACCAAGGATGTTAAGGATCTCTACGATGAAAATTACAAAACCTTAAAGAAAGAAATAGAAGAGGATACCAAGAAATGGAAAAATCTTCCATGCCCATGGATGGGAAGCATCAATATCATCAAAATATCCATTCTCCCAAAAGCAATTTATAGATTCAATGCAATACCAATCAAGATACCGAAGACCTTCTTCTCAGATCTGGAAAAAATCGTGCTGAAATTTATAAGGAGGCACAAGAGACCTCGAATAGCTAAAGCAATCTTGTACAACAAAAACAAAGTCGGAAGCAACACAATACCAGATTTCAGGACATACTACAGGGCAGTTGTAATCAAAACAGCATGGTACTGGTACAGAAACAGATGGCTAGACCAATGGAACAGAATTGAAACACCAGAAATCAACCCAAACATCTACAGCCAACTTATATTTGATCAAGGATCTAAAACCAATTCCTGGAGCAAGGACAGTCTATTCAATAAATAGTGCTGGGAAAACTGGATCTCCACATGCAGAAGCATGAAGCAAGACCCCTACCTTACACCTTACACAAAAATCCACTCAACGTGGATTAACGACCTAAATCTACGACCTGACACCATCAAGTTATTAGAGAACATTGGAGAAACCCTTCAAGATATTGGCACAGGCAAAGAATTTCTGGAAAAGACCCGGGAGGCACAGGCAGTCAAAGCCAAAATTAACTATTGGGATTGCATCAAATTGAGAAGTTTCTGTACTGCAAAAGAAACAGTCAGGAGAGTGAAGAGACAACCGACAGAATGGGAAAAAATATTTGCAAACTATTCAACAGATAAAGGGTTAATAACCAGAATCTACAACGAAATCAAGAAACTCCACAAAAACAAAACAAACAACCCATTTAAGAGATGGGCCAAGGACCTCAATAGACATTTTTCAAAAGAGGAAATCCAAATGGCCAACAGGCACATGAAAAAATGTTCAAGGTCACTAGCAATCAGGGAAATGCAAATCAAAACCACAATGAGGTTTCACCTCACCCCGGTTAGAATGGCTCACATGCAGAAATCTACCAACAACAGATGCTGGCGAGGATGTGGGGAAAAAGGGACACTAACCCACTGTTGGTGGGAATGCAAACTGGTCAAGCCACTATGGAAGTCAGTCTGGAGATTCCTCAGAAACCTGAATATAACCCTACCGTTCGACCCAGCCATCCCACTCCTTGGGATTTACCCAAAGGAATTTAAATTGGCAAACAAAAAAGCAGTCTGCAGCCTAATGTTTATTGCAGCACAATTCACAATAGCCAAGACCTGGAACCAACCTAAATGCCCATCAACGGTAGACTGGATAAAGAAATTATGGGGTATGTACTCTTTAGAATACTATACCGCAGTAAGAAACAACGAAATCCAGTCATTTGCAACAAAATGGAGGAATCTGGAACACATCATGCTGAGTGAAATAAGCCAGTCCCAAAGGGACAAATACCATATGTTCTCCCTGATCGGTGACAACTGACTGAACACCAAAAAGGAAACCTGTTGAAGTGAAATGGACACTATGAGAAACGGTGACCTGATCAGCATAGCCCTGACTGTTAATGAAGTACTTAATTCATTATCCCTCTTATTAGTTCTTTTTTTTTTGGTCTGTTCTACTTAATATGACTGGTTTTATTCTGTAATTAATACACAGTTATTCTTAAGTGTTGAAATTTAACTGAAATGTGATCCCTGTTAAACATAAGAGTGGGGATAAGAGAGGGAAGAGATGTTCAATTTGGGACATGCTCAAGCTCACTTGCCCCAAATGGTAGAGTTAGAAACATACCAGGGGACTCCAATTTAATCCCATCAAGGTGGCATGTACCAGTGCCATCTCACTATTCCAAGTGATCAATTTCAGTTCACACTTGTCATAATGAAAGGACTAAGAGTCAAAGGGAGCACATAAACACGTCTAGTACCTGCTAATACTAACCGATAGAATAAATAAAGGGGAGAGTGATCCAACATGGGAAGCGAGATACTCAGCAGACTCATAGAATGGCAGATGTCCTAAACAGCACTCTGGCCTCAGAATCAGCCCTAAAGGCATTCCGATCTGGCTGAAAAGCCCATGAGAGTATTTCAGGCATGGAAAGCCAAGACACAATGGCAAAAAAAACAAAAAACAAAACAAAACAAAACAAACAAACCTAAATGAAAGATCTCTGTGAGTGAGATCCCAGTGGAAAGAACAGGTCTTCAAAGAAGGAGGTACCTTTCTCTGAAGGGAGGAGAGAACCTCCACTTTGACTAGGACCTTGTCTAAACAAGATAAGAGTCGGAAAACTCAAGGGGCTTCCATAGCCTTGGAAACTCATGACTGGAGAATAGGGAGACTACTGATGCCATAGACAGGAGTGTCAATTGGTAAAGTCAACAACAGGAGTCACTGTGCACTTACTCCTCATGTAGGATCTCTGTCCTTAATGTGCTGTACATTGAGTCTTAATGCTATAACGAGTACTAAAACAGTATATTTCACTTTGTGTTTCTATGGGGGTGCAAACTGTTGAAATCTTTACTTAATGCATACTAAACTGATCTTCTGTTGAAGAAATTATCAATTCCCAACTTGACTCTCACTGGGATTAAACATGACAATAGGTCTGATCTGATTTCATCATCATTTAAAAAATCATCTATTATTTTTCACTTTATGTTTCTGTGTGGGAGCAAACTGTTGACGTCTTTACTTAATGTATGCTAATCTGATCTTCTGTATATAAAGAGAATTGAAAATGAATCCTCATGTGAGTGGAAGGGGAGAGGGAATGGGAAAGGGTAGGGTTGCGGGTGGGAGGGACGTTATGGGGGGGAAGCCATTGTAATCCATAAGCCGTACTTTGGAAATTTATATTCATTAAATAAAAGTTAAAAATAAAATCTAGCTCCTGAAGGAGAGTTAAGTCATGTGGAGTCTTAGTATCCCCCCAAACCAAGTGATCTACCTATAGGCATTTGTACTGTCTTCACAATTTTTAATTATTGGAAATCATTGCCTTAAGAATAAAGATGCTGAGTAATAATAATAATAAAAAAAACAACCAGCTCCTCATTTGGCTGATTTTTTGTAATGTTTTTTTTTTTTTTTTGGATTCAATCCTGTTGTGATTTCTTCTCTGATTTTAATTATTTCTCTTCTCCTACTAGATTTGGGTCTGGTTTGCTGCAGTTTTTCTATATCCTTGAGATACATTGAAAGCTCATTTATTTGGTGCCTTTCCAATTTCTTGATGTAGGCACCTATTGCTATAAACTTGCCTCTTAACACTGCTTTTGCTGTGTCCCATAAGTTTTGGTATGTTGTGCTCTTATCCTCATTTACTTCCAGAAAGTTTTTGATTTCTCTTTTGGTTTCTTCTGTGACCCATTGTTCATTCAGGAGCATGTTGTTCAATCTCCATGTGTTTGTGTATGCTCTAGGGATTCCTGAGTTGCTAATTTCCAACTTCATTCCTTTATGGTCTGAGAAGCTGCATGGTATGATTCTAGTTCTTTTGAATTTGCTAAGACTTGCTTTATGGCCTAGTATGTGGTCAATCCTAGAGAAGGTTCCATGTACTGCTGAGAAGAATGTAAATTATTTAAATGTAGAATGAAAAGTTCTGTATATATCTGTTAGATCTGTTTGGGCTATAGTGTTGTTTAAATCTACTGTCTCCTTGTTGATATTCTGTCCAGTTGATCTGTCTATTTCTGAGATGGAGTATTGAAGTCCCCCAGTACTATTGTATTGGAATCTAACTCTCCCTTTAAGTCCCTTAACATATCTTTTAAATAAACCAGTGCCCTGTAGTTAGGTGCATATACATTGATAATTGTTATAGCTTCCTGTTGAATTGATCCCTTAATCATTATATAGTGGCCCTCTTTGTCTCTCTTCACAGTTTTTGTGTTAAAGTTTATGTTGTCTGATATTAAGATGGCTACGCCCACTCTTTTTTCATTTCTGTTGGCATGGTATATCTTTTTCCAGCCTTTCACTTCGTCTGCATGCATCTTTGTTGGAAAGATGTGTTTCTTGTAAGCAGCAAATAGATGGGTTTTGTTCCTTAACCCATTCAGCCAATCTGTGTCTTTTAACTCTAGAGTTGAGGCCATTAACGTTCGATGTGACTATTGATTAGTAGTAAATTTGCCCTGCCATTTTCTCAAAGATATTTTCTAATATGTGCTTTGAACTTCCTCTGATCTTTTGCTGTGAGGTTTCCTTACTTTACCTTCTTTCATATTGATGCCCGTGTTTATATCTTTGTGTTTAACACATCTTTAAACATGTTTTGCAGTGCTGGACGAGTGGCGACATATTCTTTCAATTTCTGTTTGCTCTGAAAGGTCTTTACTTCACCTTGATCCACAAATGAGAGCTTTGCAGGATATAATATTCTGGGCTGGCAGTTTTTCTCTCTTAATATCTGGGCAATGTCTCACCATTCCCTCCTAGCCTGTAGGTGCTGTGAGTCTAATTGGAGATTAGATTTCTCTTCACTATCACACTTTCCTTTTCCACTAATTTCTGCATTTCATTTTGATTCCTCCTTAAGATTTCATTTTCATGAGAGAGATTTTCTATCCTGTCCAGAAAGGATTTCTGCAGTTCAAGAATTTGTTTTTGAAAAATTCTAAATGTTTTTATCATAAATTTTTTTGAAATCCGTATCCTGCATTTCTTCTATCTCATCATCTTCATAATCTTGGCTTGGGGTGTCTTGTTCATTTGGGGGCGTGATAATGTCTTCCTTGTTCTTGTTTCCTCGGTTTCTGCATTTGTTGCTTGGCATTGTGGAGATATTCTTTGGATTCTTCTTCCCTCGCTGTGGTGTTTTTTCTTGTTATATACTATGACTGTATTAAGTGGACTGTCTGCTTTTGATGGAGCCTTAGAGGCTTGAGATGGGTGTGGCCAGAGTGCTCTGTTTGGTTCTTCAGGGTTAAGGGTCTGCCACAGGTGACACACCCAGGTTAGGCATGGTACATCTCTCTCTCTCTGTCTCTCTCTCTCTTTCTTTTTTTTTTTTTTTTTGATTCAGAAGGGAAGAATTTCCGCACAGCTGAGCGGAATATTAGGCAGTCAGCTTCTGATCTCTGGCTCCTGTGGGTTCAACATTCATCTGCTCTTTCCCAAGGATGACACCAAGACTCTGTGGTACCCCGACTGTGGGCTCAAATTCCCTTGCAGTCTCCCACCAGGTTGCCAAGGTTACCAAATTGTAGCGTCTCTGGCGAGTACTCACATAAACTCTGAGTTCTCTCACCCACCATCTCTTTTTTCACAATCTCAGTTCATTAGCTCCATGCATTCACTAGGTCCTAACCTTCTGTTATTTCACCCCCCCAGAGTCAGGTTTTTCTGGTTGGCTGATGGCGGGCACTGCTTTAAGTATGTCCAAAATGACGCCTGCTCTTTGTCTTGCTTGCTTTTTAGAGGTGAGCGGAGAGAGAGAGACTTGTGTCCATACTGGTCCCCCCTTTTTTTTCCTCTCTCCTCTAGTTAGCCTGATGAACTTTCCCCCACAAGACTTCAAGCCCTTAATGAGAAACCACTACAGATTTTTTGGTTTGTTTGGGGGATTTATTTGTTTATTTGAAAGTCAGAGTATCAGAGAGGGAGGGAGAGACAGAGATGTTTCATCCACTGGCTATAAGAAGCCAGGAGCCGGGGGCCCCACGTTGTCTCCCCACAAGGGTGACAGAGGCCCAAACAATCGACCCACCCTCAACAGCCATTCCTCAGGCCTCTAAAAGGGTGCTGGATCAGAAGTGGAGCAGCCAGGGCAGGCACTGTTCCCCACAATGGATTCCAGCGCTGCTGGTGGCCCTACCCACTACACCACAACACTGGTATCTGGCCTCACTGTTTTTGACCATACTTGTAAGAACAGTCTTCTGAGAAGTGCACGGCTGCCCCATCTCAGTTGATTTTTTATAAATGATGAGAGATATGGATCTAATTCCATTCTTCTACACAAATACATCGAGCTTTGCCAGCACCGTTTGTTGAAGAGATTATCCTTACACCGATGAAAGGTCTGAACCCTTTTGTCAAAAATCAGGTGGCCATAAGTATTTAGATTAACTTTGGGATTCTCTGTTTCGCTCCATTGGTATGTATCAGTTTTTTTATTGCCAGGCACATGGTGTTTTAATTAGTACACTTTTTTAGTACGCTGTGAAGTCAGGTATTGTGATGTCTCCAGCTTGATTTTTATTTCATCAGGATCACCTTAGCGGTTCTGGATCTTCTGTGGTTCTGTATGAATTGGAGGGTTGTTTTTTCTAATTCTGTAAAGAATGTCATTGGTATTCTGTAGATTTCTTTCCATGAAATAGATATTTTAATGATACACATTCTGCCAATCCACAAATAAGGAATATCTTTCCTTTTTTTTGTGTGTCCTTGATTATTCTTTGGTCAGTGTTTGATAATTTTTATTGTAGAGCTCTTTCACTTATTTGATTAAATTTATTCCTAAATATACTGATTTTTGAACATTGCATTTGCTGTGTCCCATACATTTTGTTATGTTGTACTGTTATCTTCAATCATTTCCAGAAATTTCTTGATTTCCATTTTGATTTCTCCTACGACCCACCATTCATTCAGGAGCATGTTCCTCGGTCTCCATGTATTTGCATATGTTCTGGAGTTTCTTGAGTTGTTGATTTCCCGTTTCCTTGCATTTTGGTCATAGAAGATGGGTGAAATGATTTCAGTCATTGAGTTTACTAGGCTTGCTTCTGGCCTATCATATGTTGTGTCCTAGTGAATGTTCCAGGGACTGATGAGAAGAATGTGTATTCTGCTAGTGTGAGATGAAAAGTTCTGAGTTAGGACTTCAAACAGGGCAGCCTGTTCCCCAGGACACAGTGATGAGTGACTGCGTCATCTATAATTGTGACATAATGAAAGGGCTAGGAAACGACCAAGAGAAGACAGTTCAGGTGTTCTTGTAAGATACCGTTTTTTAGTTAAGAGATCCAAATTCCATGCATTTCATAAATGCAATTTAGATACACGGTGATAGTCCCAACCCTCCCTCCCTGTCTGTGGCACAACACATTGCACACTTGGTTGTCTGACTCCACGCAGCAGCCCCGGAACTGACCAGGCCAGGATGCTGGGTGGGTATCTGTCGTTCAGTAGCCGTGACCATGGGCAGTTTGGCAGAGCTGTGCACCATGTGGGAGTGGCTGGGTGTTAGCACGGGAGGTGTAGAGAGCTCCACACTGCCCTGAGCTTCTGGTGGGCTGGATTGGGAGCAACAATGCCCTTGGAGTGCTCCTGATCATGGTGAGCACAGGAAAGGCATGTCAGGCTGGGGCTCAGGCTGCAGCCCGTGGTTCTTCAAGGTAGTGTGGCCTCTTCCGCTGACACTGTGTATTCTTGGAGGAAGGGGCAGGTGTTAGTTGGATGGTGCTTGCATAGTAGGCCTTGGGGAGAAGTAGGTGATGTCTGTGGGAGTGGTGTCGAGGTTGAGGCCAGCTGGCAGTGTCATTGGCGGTAGTGTTACGGTAGGCTTGGAGAGTGCATGAGGGATTTGCTGCGTTTAAGCTTACGGACAGAGAGCTGCCCAGGGCCTGCCTCAAAGGATTTGGGAACCGGGGCTTCCCAGTGGCATTCTCCCCCGAAATCTGCAGGTTCAGAGGCAGTGGGGGTGGGCGGTGGCTCAGCTATGAGGAAACCCAGAAGCAGATGCTTGCCTCCCCTCCTGCCTCCCAGAGGACACGGATGTGAAATTAACCCAGAGTAGACTAGTGTTCTCTAGTAATTTGATGATACTGAGTTTTAGATTTCGTTCCTTGAAGTGTTTTTAGTTGCTTTTTTTTTTTTTTTTACAGGCAGAGTGGACAATGAGAGAGAGAGATAGAAAGGTCTTCCTTTTCCGTTGGTTCACCCTCCAATGGCCACTGCAGTCGGCGCATTGTGGCCAGCGCACCACACTGATCTGAAACCAGGAGCCAGGAGCCAGGTGCTTCTCCTGGTCTCCCATGTGAGTGCAGGGCCCAGGGATCCGGGCCATCCTCCACTGCACTCCTGGGCCACAGCAAAGAGCTGGCCTGGAAGAGGGGCAACCGGGACAGAATCCGGTGCCCCGACCGGGATTAGAAACCGGTGTGGTGCGCCGCAGGTAGACGATTAGCCTATTGAGCCACAGCGCCAGCCATTTAGTTGCTTTTTGTATAGGTGTAAGGTATGGGTCTTCTTTCAGAGTTCTGCATATCTGTGCAGTTTTCTCAGGACCATTTTTTGAAGAAACTGTCCCTTGCACCTGGGATTGATCTTCAGCTCCTTCTTGACAGATAGATTAGTTGTAGATATGTGTGTGTTATTTCAGATGTTTCTTTTCTGTTCCTTTGTTCTGTATGTCAGTTTTTTTACTATACCAAGCTGTTTTGATTGTAACTGTCCTGTTCTGTGTCTTGCAATCTGTTATTGCGATGCTTCGAGTTTTGTCAATGTTGTGTAAGGTTGCTTTCTCTATTCAGATGTTCTGTGTTTTCATATGAATTTTAGCATTGTTTTCTCTCCATCTGGGCAAAATGCTATTAGACCTGTGCTTAGGATCCCATTTTGTCTGTAAATTCCTTATGGTAGAATGGATATTTGCATTATTTTAATTTTGCCAGTGAATCAGTATGAATGATTTTTCCATTTTTGTGTGTCTTCTTCCATTTCTTTAATGTTTTGTAACTTTTTTGGCTGGTGCCGTGGATCACTAGGCTAATCCTCCGCCTAGCGGCACCAGCACACCAGGTTCTAGTCCCGGTCGGGGTGCCGGATTCTGTCC
Source organism: Oryctolagus cuniculus (assembly GCF_051225735.1). Lineage (NCBI taxonomy): Eukaryota > Metazoa > Chordata > Mammalia > Lagomorpha > Leporidae > Oryctolagus > Oryctolagus cuniculus. The sequence continues at coordinate 18,341,573 of NC_142885.1, read as the reverse complement.
CGGTTACCCCTCTTCCAGGCCAGCTCTCTGCTGTGGCCAGGGAGTGCAGTGGAGGATGACCCAAGTGCTTGGGCCCTGCACCCCATGGGAGACCAGGAAAAAGCACCTGGCTCCTGGCTCCTGCCATCGGATCAACGCGGTGTGCCGGCCACAGCATGCCAGCTGTGGCGGCCATTGGAGGGTGAACCAACAGCAAAGGAAGACCTTTCTCTCTGTCTCTCTCTCTCTCTCACTGTCCACTCTGCCTGTCAAAAAAAAAAAACTTTTTTGCAGACATTTTCATGGATATGAAACTGGACACCGAGTTGACGCTGAATTTCAGCTGCTGGGTAATCTTCCATTTCTGGAACCTCCTTGGCTTCCTGGTAAAACCCAGCTGTGCCTTCACCCTGGAAAGGAGCAGCTGGTTAGTACATGTGGCTGTGTCCTGTTGATGGCAGCCCTTCGACCCAAAGGGGAGCGGAGGGAAGGGAAGGGAACCCTGTTCCTGCAGTTGGGCTGGCCAGGCTGAGAACAAGGTGGACTTCCAACCTTTGGGATGGAGGGTCAAGTCGGGGAGCCCTATATACATGTAGAGACAGAAATGTGGAGGCCTAGCATTCCTAGAATTGAGTGGGGGCCACAGAGACAGAGGTGAATAAGATGTTGGTGAATGAGTTCCCTGGTTCTTTGTAGTTTATTAAGGGCCATAGAGCATGCTAAGAAGGGAAGACTGGTTGTCCAGCTAGTGGGAGGGAGACCTGGAAGGAGAACTGCATGTGTTGACTCAGAGTACAAAACATAAGATGTATGGTTTTGGGAGACATGGTAGTAGTTGTTTGGGTTTTAGAGTTTCAAGCTAAGGACGATGGGATTGTAAGTACTTCATGCAGCGGCAGTAGAGGGTTAGATTCAATGGAAGAACCTAGGGCATGCAAGGTTTTGGGAGCTGAAAACAGGTTATTTCTGTATGTCACTATCCTATGATAGGGAATATGGAAGGATTGTATGGAGAAAGGCAGGCGACTTTTAGGAGAATTGTAATAGGGAGGAGCCGGTAGGTGTACATGTAGGTACTAGTGGAAGCCGGCGCCGAGGCTCACTATGCTAATCCTCTGCCTTGCGACTCCAGCACACCGGGTTCTAGTCCTGTTTGGGGTGCCAGATTCTGTCCTGGTTGCCCCTCTTCCAGGCCAGCTCTCTGCTGGGGCCTGGGAGTGCAGTGGAGGATGGCCCAAGTGCTTGGGCCCTGCACCTGTATGGGAGACCAGGAGTAGCACCTGGCTCCTGCCTCGGATGAGCGCGGTGCGCCGGCCACAGCACGCCAGCCACGGTGGCCATTGGAGGGTTAACCAACGGCAAAAGGAAGACATTTCTCTCTGTCTCTCTCTCTCACTGTCCACTCTGCCTGTCAAAAAAAAAAGAAAAGGAAAGGAAAAAAAGAACTAGTGGAGCATCAGAGTGTTAGACCCGGGACAGGGCCTGGGGAGCAACCTTAGGAAAAGTGAGGGAAAGGGTATCAGGAGGCAGGCTGAGGGAACTTGCAGGAGGGACCTGGGAATGTGTGCTGATTTAATCATGAAATTCGACCAAAGTCTACAGAGTACCAAGAGTTGGAAAGGATCTTATCTGAAATAAAATCAGGGTTAATAGGGGGCTTGGGTACATGGAGAACCTGATTTCGCCTGGGAATGAAGTTTGTGGCTTGTAGTCAGCTTATAGAAGTCAGAATTATAGCAGAGGACTTTTTCTTGGTAAATGTGTTTTTTTTTTCTTTTTTTTTTTGCTTTCAAAGGAGTGTCTGTGATGTACCCACATTTGTTCTAGCTATTTAAGGTATTGCAGAGAGCGTCATGAGGGTTTTTGAAAAAGTTTGTGGAAAGAGGGATTTGTAAGGTTGTTTCACTGTGTGAGAGTGCGCACGCGTGTGTGTGTGTGTATGTATAGTATTATGCTTACGCATTCATCTGATGAAAATGTCTTGTTTTCGCTGCCGTGAAGCATACTGCAATAAATATTGTGGTGTACGTATCTCTCTGATACAATATGTTCATGTGTTTTGGGTTATAGCCAATTGATGGGTTGCTCCATCATATGGCAAGTCTATTTCTGGTTTCTTAAAAATCTCCATACCATTTTCCACAGCAGCTGCACCAATTTACATTTCCACCACCAGTGTGTAAGTGTTCTTCTTGTCCCACATCTTCCTCCTCATTGTGACTCTCTGATCTTTGGGTTTTAGCCAGTATGTACGTGTGAGCTGATATCCCATTGTGGTTTGGATTTGCATTTCCCTCATAGGTTATGATGTTGAGCATTTCTTCCTGTATTTGTTGGACATCTGTATATCTATGGGGAACTTTCTGTTGAGTTCCTTTCGCCATTTCATATCTGGATTGGTTGTGTTTTTCTTGCTGCTATTTTTTTCTAAGTTGCAGATGTATTCTTGATATTAATCCTTTGTCAGATAGGTAGCTGACAGATATCTTCTGCTCATTCTGTTGTATGTCTCTTCCATCTGTGATGACTTCCTTTGCTGTGCAAAGCTTTTAATTTCATTTAATCCCATTTGTTTAGTTTTGATTTTTCTGCTGGTCTTTGAGGGTCTTTTGCAAGGGCCATTGCCTATTCCAGTGCCTTCGAGCTTTTCTTTGTATTACCTTCAAAAAGCTTCATAGTCTCGGGTTATAGATTTAGGTCTCTGATCCGTTTTGAGTTGATTTTCCTATTTTATGGGAGTTATGAATCTAATTTCGATGTTCTACACAGATACATCCATTTTTGCCAACAGCATTTGTTGAAGAGTTTTTCCTTACTCCAATGGATAGGTCTGAATCCTAAAAATCTGGTGTCGTACATATTTGGATTAATGTTGGAGCTCACCTTGTTTTCTTCCATTGGTCTGTGTGTCACTTTTTCTGCAAGTGCTTTGATATTTTGTTTAGTGTAGATTTGTAGAATACTTTGAATCAGATGTTGTGAGGCATCTAGGCTAATTTTGTTTTGTCTTTTTTCTCAGGAACACCTTATCTATTCTGGATCTTGTGTGATTTTGTATGAATTTTCAGTTTGTTTTATGTAATTCTGTAAAGAATGCCATCGGTGTTTGGATACAAATTTAATTGAATCTTTAGGTAGCTTTAGGTGGGTTAGAGATTTTAATTATACTGATTCTTCAAATCCACCAAAAGGGATATCTTTCCATTTTTTGTGTCCTTGGTGATTTCTTTCATCAGTGTATGGCGATTTTCATGATAGAGCTCTTTGGCTTCTTTGGTTACATTTAGTCTTAAACATTTGATTTCTGTTGTTATTATCTTTGGGATTTTTTTGATTGCTGTGTCAGTGAGTTCATCATTAAGGAATAAACACTGCTGCTTACACAGTATGCTTATTTGTAACCTGCGACTTCACTTAATTGTTTCACCAGTTCTAGCAGCGTGTTTGGTGGATTGTTTTCATTTTTTCTCATACCATAGCATGTCACCTGCAAGCATTTAGAATTTCAATTTCTCTTTTATAATCTAGGTGCTATTTCTTTCTTTCTACTCCTTTCTTTCTCTTGTGAAAATTTACAGTACTGCATTCTGTCAGAGTGGTAAAAGGGGACATCCTTGTGTTACATGTTTGACAAAAATGCTTTCACTTTTTGCCCATCCAGCATGCCATTGGCTTCGAATTGTCATACATAGCCTTTATGATTTTGATACCTATTCCTTTTATACCTACTTTGTGGCGTTTTTTTTTTTTCTTAATAATGAATGGGATTGAATCTTTTCAGGTTATTTTTCTGTATCTAATGAGATGATAATGTGTTTTTTTTAAAAAAAAAAGCTTTATTGCATTTTTGCAAGAATTACAGAGAGAGAAACATAGTGAGAACAGGTGAGCAAGAGAGAGAGTGAGAGAGACAGAGAGATGTTATAGGCTGCAGTGGTATGGTAGGCTTGGAGAGTGCAGGAGGGATTTGCTGCATTTAAGCTTATGGGACAGAGATGCCCAGGGCATCTACCCAGCAGCATTCTCCCCCCAAATCTGCAGGTTTGGAGGCACAGGGGGGGCAGCAGATCTATTGTGAGGAAGCCAAGAAGTGGATGTCTGCCTCCCCTGCTCCCTCCCACAGGGCAAGGATGTGAAACTAACCCAGAGTGGACGCTGAAGCTCAGCTGCCGGGTGTTCTTCCAGTTCTGGAGACTGCACAGCTTCCTGCTCAATGTCAGCTGGACCTTCTTCCGGGAGAGAAGCAACTGGTGAGCATATGTGGCCCCCTTAGTTGTGTCCATGTCCTGAGTGCACAAGGGGAAGGGAAGGGATAGCCCGTTCCCAGGGGTTGGGTGGCCGAGGCTGACATGATGTAGACTTCCACCCTGTGGCAGGGAGGGTCATGTGGGGTAGCCCCACAGGCATGGGGAGAAATGCAGGGGCCTGGTGGGCTTCAGTAGAGTGTGAGAGCATGGAAACAGCGGTGGGTAGTATGTTGGAGAATGAGTTCCCCGGGGCTCTGCAGAGCACTAGGGGCCAAAAAACATGGTAATAGGGGAATACTTGGGTATGCAGGAAATGGGAGGGAGACCTGGAGGAAAAGTGTGTGCTGTTGAGTCAGAGTACAAAACCCAAGAAGTCTGGTTTGGAGAGATGTGTTAATAAAAGTTTGGGTTTTAGATTTCGGGGCTAAGAATGATGGGATTGGAAGTAAATTGTGTGGTGTGATTGGATTGTCAGATGCCATGGAAGAACCTGGGGCATGCAATGTGTTGGGAGCTGAAATCAGGTAATTTCTGTATATCGCCATCCTGGATATAGACAGGGAAATGGAAGGATTGTATGGAGGAGGTCAGGTGACTTTCAGTAGAGTTGTAATAGGGAGGAGCTGGTAGGTCTACTAGTAGAACTGGTGGAGTCTCCAAGTGTTAGATCTGGGACAGACCTTAGGAAAAGTGAGGGTAAGAAAATGGTGAGGGGTATAGTGTGGTCTTTCTTAGGGACTGTGGTATGAGTGCACGGTTAATTAGGAAACTTCAACAAACGTCTCCGGAATACCAGGGATGGAGAGAGGCTTATGTGAGAGAAAACTGGATTGGTGTGTGCTTAGAAGACAAGAACCTGATCTAGCCTGGATTGAAATTTGTGGCTTGAGGTCAGCTTATAGAATCTGAATTTGGGCAGAGGACTCTCTCTTGGTAAAGGTGTATTTCTTTGTCTTTCAAAGATGTTTCTGTTATGGCCAGCATTTGTTCTAGTTATTTAATGTAATGCAGGGGCCAACATGAGGTACTTTGAAAAGTTTGTGGAAAGAAGTGGTTGTGAGTTTGCTTTCAAGACATTTTGATGAACTGCGTACAGCTTTGTCGTGGTGCATGTTTTCCATATCCTTCTAGGCAGCTCTGTGTGAAAGCTTCTGCTTTCATGGAGTGTTTGTTCCGATTGCTGTTTGGGGGCTGGGGATGACTTAGTCCTGCAGCACTTTACCAGGTAGGAGTTCTTGAAATATCTTCCCCTTATGTTGCAATGTATACTTTCTAGTACTTGCTATTCCTCATTTGATTTTTTCCATCTCTGATATTTCCTTTATTTTATGATCTGTCAAACCATGTCTTTTTGTTTTACACTGTCACATTGTTTAGGAATGCAAATTCTTCCTTATGTTTTACTTTATAGGATGTGTCATTCTTTACAATGCAGTGTTATTTTTGAGTCACACTTATTCTTAATTATATAGCCTTTATACTCTTATTTTTTAGGTTATTTCTACAGAAAGATTTGCAAGCTTACATTTTTATGAAAGTCAGGATTTTCCATGTACAGAATTTTATGAATGTGCAAATTTTATATATTTAATTTTCCTGAAATGTGAGTGCTTACCTGTTTTATATAAATTTCTATTAAAGATTGATGTTGTCTCCAGTGGATGTATTTGGTTTTTTATTTTTTTTATTTTTGACAGGCAGAGTGGACAGTGAGAGAGAGAGACAGAGAGAAAGGTCTTTCTTTTGCTGTTGGTTCACCCTCCTATGGCCGCTGCGGCTGGCGTGCTGCGGCCGGCGCGTCATGCTGCTCCAAAGGCAGGAGCCGGGTGCTTCTCCTGGTCTCCCATGAGGTGCAGGGCCCAAGGACTTGGGCCATCCTCCACTCACTCCTGGGCCATAGCAGAGAACTGGCCTGGAACAGGGGCAACTGGGACAGAATCTGGCCACCCAACCGGTACAAGAACCTGGTGTGCCGGCACCTCAAGGTGGAGGATTAGCCAATTGAATCACGGCGCCGGCTTGTATTTGTTTTTTTGTTTTTGTTTTTTTGTTTTGTTTTTTATTTTTTTTTATTTTTTTATTTTTTGACAGGCAGAGTGGACAGTGAGAGAGAGAGACAAAGAGAAAGGTCTTCCTTTGCCGTTGGTTCACCCTCCAATGGCCACCGCGGCCGGCGCGCTGTGGCCGGCGCACTGCGCTGATCCGATGGCAGGAGCCAGGAGCCAGGTGCTTTTCCTGGTCTCCCATGTGAGTGCAGGGCCCAAGCACCTGGGCCATCCTCCACTGCACTCCTGGGCCACAGCAGAGAGCTGGCCTGGAAGAGGGGCAACTGGGACAGAATCCGGCGCCCCAACCAGGACTAGAACCTGGTGTGCCGGTGCCGCTAGGCAGAGGATTAGCTAGTGAGCCGCGGCGCCGGCCTGTATTTGTTTTGTAGGCTAAAATAATTCTTGGGTATATTTTATAGAATAATTCTAAGAATAAACGACATTCCTTTTTTTTTTTTTTGACAGAGTGGACAGTGAGAGAGAGAGAGAGAGAGAGAGACAGAGAGAAAGGTCTTCCTTTGCCTGGTTCACCCTCCAGAGGCCGCCGCAGCCAGTGCACTGCGGCTGGCACATTGCGCTGATCCGAAGGTAGGAGCCAGGTGCTTCTCCTGGTCTCCCATGGGTTGCAAGGTCCAAGCACTTGGGCCATCCTCCACTGCACTCCTGGGCCATAGCAGAGAGCTGGCCTGGAAGAGGGGCAACTGGGACAGAATCTGGCACCCCGACCAGGACTAGAACCCAGTGTGCGGGTGCCCCTAGGCGGAGGATTAGCCTGTTGAACCACGACGCCGGCTGACATTCCCTTTTCTGCTCTGCTTTCAAAACTGTCTTTCCCAGTGTACCTCTTCCTTTCTTTCTCCCTTTGTTCCTCCCTTCCTTACTTCCTTCCTTTCATCCATTTTTGGATGGTTTTTATATTTGCATTTTAGTAAAAGGCTAAGTGCTTTACCAAATAAGAAGTTCAGTAACCAAAAAGTAGGGTTGAGGCAATATTTGGCATCCCATACAGGTGCTGGTTCAAATCTCATTTACTCCACTTCTTTTTTTTCAAGATCCATTTATTTTTTTCAAAGACAGTGTTGTAAAGAGGCAGAGGTAGAGAGAGCGAGTAAGAGGTCTTCCATCCACTGGGTCACTCCCTGGAAGGCCACAGCTACCGGAGGTGCACTGATCCAAAGTCAGGGGCCAGGAGCTTGCTCAGGGTCTTCCTACACAGTTGTAGGGGCCCAAGGACTTGGGCCATCTTCTACTGTTTTCCCAGGCTATAGCAGAGAGATGGATCAGAAGTTGAAAAGCTTGGACTTGAACTGGCACCCATATGGGATGCCGGCACTGCAGGAGGTGGCCTTACTCATTATGCCACAGCACGGGTCTCTACTCCATTTCTGATCCAGCTCCATGCTAAAGCACCAGAGCATCAGAGGACAGCCCAAGTGCTTGTGACTTAGGAGCCATGTGGGACACCTGGAAAAAGCTCCTGGCTCCTGTCATCATCTTGGTGCAGTCCTGGCTGTTTTGGCCATTTGAGAAGTGAACCAGCAGATGGAAGATCTCTCCCTCTTTCTCTCTCTCTGTATGTAACAGTGTCTTTGTAATAAACAAAGTAAATCTCATAAAATTAAGGGAAGAACAGAAACCCTAGTTTATAGGGAATATAAGCAACAAGTATAATCAGTGGAATGGAAAAATGACCATTTTTCCCATACACCCTAAATTTAAAGTAATCACAGATCATTACAACTATACTAATGCTACATTCTTTTTTCTTTTCAAAATTTTTTTAAGATTTACTTTTACTTACTTAAAAGACAGAATTACTGAAAGAGGTGTAGAGGTAGAGAGAGTGGTCTTCCCTCTGCTGGTTCATTCCCCAAATGGCCACAATGGCTATAAATGAGCCGATCCAAAGTTATGAACCAGGAGCTTCTTCCAGGTCTCCCACATGGGTTCAGGGCCCCAGGACTTCGGCCATCTTCTACTGCTTTCCCAGGCCGTAACAGAGAGCTACATCAGAAGAGGAGCATTGGGGTCTAGAACCTGTGCCCATGTGGGATGCTCACCTTTCAAGCCTGGGATTTAACACACTGCCACACAGCCCCTACCCCTTCAATTGTTTTTAAAATGAATGAAAAGAGAACATATTTCATGAATTGTGTAGGTACAGTTCTAAGAATAAACCCAGAATTTCCTCTCTTCCCCTTTCCCCTCCTTCCTTTCCTCTTTTCATCTATTTTTCATGATATGACTATAATCCATGTAATATTCAGGGTAACAATAATATTCATAGGAAAAAGGTACAAAGAATAAAGTTCTGCTGGAGCAGTATGATCTTTTATTTTGGGACATTAAATTAAAAAAAAAAAAAAACATTAGTTTTCTTGAGGCATTGTTACAGAGAGAGGAAGACATAGAGTTAGAGGTCTTCCATCCATATGTGCTCATTCTACAAATGGCCACAATGTCTGGAGGTGGGCCAGTCCAAAGGCAGCAACGAAGAGTTTTGTGCATCTTTCCCACTAGGGTGCAGGGGCCCAAGCCTTTGGGCCATCTTCCACTGTTTTCTCAGGTCATCAGCAAGGAAGTGTATTGGAAGTCTTTACAAGTGACTATTTAGTTATTTACATTTTGGAGCAGAAATTTGACATTTCCTTTGAAATTACTTAAAAGAAAAATCACCAATTACAGATGCATAACACCTTGGTGTTAGTAGATTCATGTAATTGTGCAACCATCACTAGGGTTCTGTTGTAAAAATTTTTATTGCCTTGCAAAGACCAGGGAATCCTCTTTGTAGTCATTCATTTCCCATTCATTGATTACCATGACTGCAATTGAAAAGATCAAAAATCTGGAAAACAGGTATCATCAAATTTGAATCATTAAATTTGAATTTTATTAGATTATGCCCTCATCCAATTGATCTTTTTCCTACTTTTGAGATAAATAGAGGAGAGATCTCATTATATCTATTGGGAATAATTTAAGGAAACAAGCCATCTAATAGAGCAGATCTGAAAAACCTAAAGGAGAATGGTGGAGTAAAGTCATAGTGAATGTGTTTTCTTAAGTAGTATTTAGTGTGTTCCTTAGTCTCAGCCTGTCAGAGAGTGGTTGAAAATCAGCTGAGTATTAATAATAGGGCTTTCTGAGCTCTGATAAAAGAGTAGTCCCATCTCATATATTTGAACAGTGGAAGTAGCTATGTTTGATCTAAAGTAAGCTGAAATACAGATAATAGATTCTGGGTGATGAGTTACATTCTTGGGACAGGGAGCCTTGAGGGCAAGGCTTGTGTGTGAATTCTGCTGCCAATCAGTTGCCACAGGAGTTTGCAAAATTCTCACGGCAATCATTTTCCTCAGTTTGTCAAGAAATAGGATAAGATCTTTGTACCTCTCTGGGGTCCCTTCTGCTGAGATTTCTCTGAGTTCCTGGGGGCCAGGGATGTGTGTAAAACACGCCTGGGGAACTGAAGATGAGACCTGATGTTTGTCATTACTCTGTGTCTCCTGCAGCAGCCTGGGCTTAGTCTACATTCTGAGCTCAAGAGCTGAAGGAGTGCTTCAGAGACAGCATGTTTGTGGGACAGGAGTTAGCCCAAGCAACACCAGGTGACATTAGAGCAAGTGGCACCCAAAGAGGGTGCAGATAGGGATAAGCCCAGTCAGAAACTTCAGGGGACTCTCACATATGCCTGATCCACTATCCAACTCCTCCAGGGGCATCCTGAGTTGAGCAGTAAGGACTGGGAGAGGAACTTATTCCACAGTGACGTGTGTACCTGTCCAGGGAGCTTCTCTGATGGATCCAGATTAGGTTTGTAGAGGAGTGGATGCACTGCCTCCTGTAGGATGAGGCTGTGAGCCTGAGGCTCTGACCAGACACAGGAGGCTCAGTTCTGGGGCTGTCCTTGCAGGTGATGCCCTCTAAGGAGAGTTGACTTAGAGAGAGCAGGTGGAACTTGAGGAAGGGATGGGTATGTCTGTTCTTACATTAAATAGTTCTTCCCTAAAGTCAGGTATATCAGGGTAATGGGGCCCTTCCTCTGACGTGTTGGTACTAAGGATATTCTTCCAGGCTTTGAGTTGAGAAAGACTTTACACACAGTACTTTTTAGCTGTAAGAAGTATTTGGAATTCAGCTATCAATGTGTCCCTGCAGAAACTCAAGCCCATGAACGGTAGATCACAGGTTGTTTTGCTAACAATGTGATGTTTCTGATACACTGGAGCCTGGCAGGGTAAGAAAAGTACATTGGCGGTCATGATAGTAAGATGAGGAGAGGAAACCTCTGTGCCATTCCATTTTTTTATTTGACAGAGTTAGACAGTGAGAGGAGGGAGAGAGAGAGAGAAAAGTCTTCCTTTCGTTGGTTCACCTCACAAATGGCTGCCACGGCCCAAGCTATTCTGATCCAAAGCCAGGAGCCAGGTGCTTCCTGCTGATCTCCCATGTGGGTGCAGGGGCCCAAGCACTTGAGCCATCCTCCACTGTTTTCCCGGGCCACAGCAGAGAGCTGGACTGGAAGAGGAGCAACCGGGACTAGAACATCACACCCATATGGGATGCCGGCACCGCAGGCAGAGGATTAACCAAGTGAGCCAAGGCGCCAGCCCTGTGACGTTCTATTTCACTGTCCTTCCTTGGATGGTGCAGTGCAGGGTCCTCCTTAATGAAGCGGGTTTTCTGCCTCTATGCTGAGAGCACTGTACACTTGACAGGGCCTTAGGGCAGGAGTCAGTCTCTCAGGGTATTGCCATCACTTTGACTCTCTGTTGACACACAGAAATTTATGCTGCCAAGATTGCCCAGGAAACTAATGTTAATTGTAACTATTATGTCCTGGCCAGCCAAGGAAATATGAAGATAATATAAAAAAACAAAGGACATCTTTTTCATACTGATGAAATAGGATTTGTTGTCTCCTTTATAAGTTAAGTATAATCCAGCCCTCAAGATTCTCTCTCAATATAAAAAAATAATTGTCTATCAGCCATCTTATGAAAATTTTATAATTCAGTATTTTATCATCAAATTATAATTTATGTAAGTAGAAGTAAAGTAACTCCAAAGTTGATAGTGAGGTCCATGTAGCAGAATCTGGGGTTGAAGGTCATTCCATCATGGTTTTTATGCTTAGAAAGAAAAGAAATGACCTCTGTGTTGTTTATCTGCTTTTCCAATCCAGTTCTGTAACCTGTCCCTCACTGCCTGTTGAAAAAACCTGAATTCTAAATGAATCAGGCCCATCTCAGGTATTTACTGAGCAAACTGAGGGTCACACATGGTGCCAATTAATGGGGCTATAGGGAGATAGGGGTATCACAGAGTAGTCCTGTCAAAAATATCTTAGTGTCCCTTTCTCTAGTTTAGCCTGGGTTATCTGTGGGTAAGAATACCAGTAGTAAAAATGCATAGGCTCTTGTCGCATAACAGGAAGATGGTAATGAATGCTGTTGTCTGTCATGGATGCCGCTCATCCTCCCAAAAATTGAGGACCAGAAAGGGCTAAAGATTCTCCTCACAGTACTTGAGTGCCCCCTGTAGTATGGGGATAGACAAGTAAACAGTTGTACTGCCTGGGTAGCACATGACTTAAAAAGAAATCACTGGGGTCTGCTCAGAAAGTGAAATTTTACGTAATACTGCACATAGATGGAATGAAGTTTAATTCAGTGCAAGATACCTCAGCATTCAGCAATGGAGGCCCCCCCTGTTGTGATGGTTGTCCATGCCAAATAGGAAAAAGAACTACTTGATTTGATTGGTCTTACAGAACTAGGAGGACCTGAATGCATTTCACCAAGTTGAAAAAACAGCTCTGCCTCCAGGGGCCTTCCAATAGAATTGGTTTCATTGTGAGTGCCATACAAGGTGGTAGAATAGAGGTAATAATATCCTTGAGATGAACTGACTGAGAGCAGCACTACATAATTTCAAATCAACAAGGAGAGAAAATTTTTGCCTTGGTAGACATTACACATTGAGCCCACAATCTGCAATCACCCTTTCACAGACAATTCACTTTTTTACTGGGGCAACAGTGAATTTTCTAAGGGTGATTAGGATTCCGCACAGCAGTATTATGCCAATAAATGAAAATGTTCAAGCAAGTATCAGAAATAATGGATAAACTTCTAATTTTCAGATTTTCATCTCTGACTCTACTGAAGAATTGCATATTCTAGACTAATAGTAATGATGTGCATGAATATGCAGATTTAAGCATCCTGTGATAAAAATAATGTAGATCAGCCTTTTTAAAATATTTGTTTGTTTGAAAGAGTTACAAAGCAAGTGGGGGAAACAGATTTTCCACATGCTGTCCCACTCCCAAGTTGGCTGTAACAGCCCAGGCTGGGCCAGGCCAAAGCCAGAATCCAGAAGCTTCACCCCGGTCTCCAACTTGGATGGCAAGGGTCCAAGTTACTTGGGCCAGCCTCTTCTGCTTTTTCAGGCCATTAGTAGTGAGCTGGATTAGAAGTGGAGCAGCCAGTACATATAACAGTGTTCACAATGTCATGCTGGTACAGGCAGTGAGCTTTACCTTCCACACTAAAACGCTGGCCACATCGTTTTGTTTCATTTTTTTTTAAAAACCGTTTTGCTAATTTTATTTTTTATGTTCTTTTTACAAATTTTTTATTTTAGTTATTCAACTTTCATGTGTTTTCTATATACAGATTTAGGAACATAGGACGTTTCCCTGATGGCTAGTGATCCTGAGCATTTTTTGAAGTGTCTGTTGGCCATTTCAGTTTCCTCGCTTGAAAAATGCCTGTTCAAAACCTAAACTAGATTGTTTTTTTGTTGTTGCTGTTGAGTTTCCTGAGCTCTTTTTAGATTCTGGATATTAACCCTTTATCAGTTGCACAGTTTGCAAATATTTTTTCCCATTGTGTTGAGTGCCTCTTCACTTTGCTAAGTGTTTCTTTTGCAGTGCAGAAGCTTCTCAGCCTGAAGGAATCCGATTTGTTAATTTTTATTTTGATTGCCTGTGCTTCTGGGGTCTTTTACAAGAAATCATTGGCTATGTCAATGTCTTGCAGAGTTTTCCCAGTGTTCTGTTATAATTTAATGGTGTCAGATGTTAGATTTAGGGCTTTGATTTATTTTGAGTGGATTTTTGTGTAAGGAGTTAGATAGGGGTCTAGTTTTACTTGTGAGTGTGAGATCCAGTTTTCCCAGCACCCCTTTCAGAAGGGACAGTCCTTGCTCCCAGGATTGATTTTAGAGAGAAAAAGAAAAAGAGGGGATGGAGGGAAGTAAGGCGTGAGGGATTGAGGGAGGGAAGGAAGGAAGGAAGGAGGGAAAGGAGGAGGGAAGAGAGAGAGAGGGAGAGGATAGACAAGAAAGTGGAATATAAAAGTAAGTTTGTGAGTTTGGAGAAGTATACATTTTATCTACTAATTCAATGTGTCTCCTAAACATTGAATCAGTCATATTAAACTTCATTAGCTGATACAAGTATTTTCCAGTGGGTTAAGCCTGTCAGATCCGAAATCAGAGTGCCTGGGAGTGACTCCCACCTCTGCTTCCCATCCTAACTCCCTACTAATGTAGATGCTGGGAGGCAGCGAATGATGGGTCTGGTAGCAGGGTCCCTGTCATACAGATGGAGGACCCAGCTGAAGTTCTGTCTCCTGGCTTTTGTTTGGCCCAGCTCTGGATTTTAAAGACACTTTAAGAGTGAGCCACTCTGCCTTTCAAACAAATGAGTATGATAAATAAACTTGAAAGGTCCTTAAAATTCTTATATCCAGTAGTTGAATGGCACATACCTAACTCTATATGTATATGTACATACATAGAGAGAGAGAAAACATGATGGTTCATCAAATGCCTACAATGGCTGAATCTGGGCAGTTCCAAAGCCTAGAGCCAGGAACCTCAATATGGGTTTCACATGTGGGTGAAGTCACCCAATTACTGAGACCATCATGGCTGCCTCCAAGGGTTTGCATTAGCACCGAGATGGAATCAGGGGCCCAAGCTGTAAACCAATCCCAGATATTCTGATATGGCATGTGGGCATCTTACATGACTTAGCCACAAAACAAAAAACTCTCCCCATTTTAATTTGTAGCCACAATATATTTATATTCTCTATTAAGCTTAGAGTAGATAATGTATTCTTTCCAGAAAAATAACCCCTTTTGAATTTCAAAAGCACGCATCTCATAAGCAGCTAAATATTAAGCAAGCTCAAAAGAAACTAAATACTAAGCAAACTCAAAAATGTTTGCATAAGTTTGTATTCCCTTTTGACGCTAAAGTCCTTCATTATATTTGTATACATTTTGTAACTATACCTTTACAATCTGTGTTTTAACATTGATTCTGGCTCTCATTTTTAATGAACTATCTGAATAACTTGAGAATTAAAATCTAAAAATATGCCAGGACTTATTTAATTGCTGATGCCCATGTTGATTGTAAACTTAGCAATAATGTGCTTGAATATATTCATTGTTAGAGCTGCCTGTTACAACTGGCTAGCAGTGATGCCAAGGCAAGTATTCATTACAAAGCCAACTTAGTTTAGTAAGAATCTCCGTGGGTGACCCCACGATCATACACTACTTCTGTTTTTTTATAAATAAATAGTGATTTTTGAGCAATTTTACCCATTGCTACATTTATTCCACCAATAACTGCTATTCTTTATCTTTGAGTGGTTGGACATACCCTGTGGACAAATGGGTAGTTTGTAAGTCTTCAGAATGGTTCTGAAGGCATATATTGATAGGAGTCAATTGTATTACAATGGTAGTAATTTGGTGTAGAGAGCTCCAGCTCTAGTGTTGCTCGTGAATCTAGACACACAGGTGGAAATACACCTCACCAGGAGTTAGTATTGTCTTCTGAAAATCATCTGGTGATTCTAAACACTCAGCTTTGAACTGATTGATGTTGTATCTTTCCCTTTGAAATAAGCACGCAGCTTCTGCCGAGCCAGCTTCAGGCTATTGAATAACAGGAAAAAAACTGCCAAGTGTTGCCAGTTAAAATTTGCCTTTGGGTTTAGAAAGACTTACCTCCACAGCCGGTCTGTGGCAGCCCTAAGCTGTGTAATAATGGGAAAATTACTTATCCTCTCTGAGCTTGTGTTTTTTTTTTTAACCTTGTAACAAGAAGTGGCATATCTTAAAATTGTGATCAATGATTTATTAACAGTAAAGAAAAATAAAGACTCTTACAGGAGGCATCTAGCAGAGTCCCTATCACTCAAGAAATGGTACTATTTTTCAGTTATTATCTTGTCTGCTTTTGGTGGTTTGAAGGAAACAGGGCCAGTTATAATTTGCAGAATTGTTTCTGTTTATTCTTTGTCCAAAGTGCATGTCAAGGACCAAATTATTTGAGCCATTACCACTGCTTCCTAGGTTCTGCATTGGCAGGAAACTGGAATCTAGGGCAAAGATGGAAGTTGAGACCAAGTACTCAGATATGGGACATGGGCAACCCAACCACCAATTTAACCTCTAGGCCAAATGTCTACCTCTGATTCCTAAATCTGTAGTTACCCTGTATCTTTTATTTCGGCTCCTTTTTCTCCTCCTCCTCCTCCTCTACCTCCTTTCTGTGGAGATAGGCACACTATTTCTGCATTTGCAAAATTACTTTCTTTTCTTATATCTAATGTAACATTATTTCAAAATGTGATGACTTAATAATATATTATTTTATTACAGATTTATCTTTATTTATTTGGACTAGAGAGGTAGAGACAGAGAGAGAGAGGCCTTCCATCCGTTGGTTCACTCCCCAAATGGCTATAACAGCCAGAGCTGGGCTGATGCAAAATCAGGAGCTAGGAGCCTCTTCTAGGTCTCCCATGTGGGTGCAAGGGGCTCAAAGACTTGGGCCATCTTCTGCTTTCCCAGGCCATAGCAAAGAGCTGGATTGGAAGTGGAGCTAGAACTGGTGCCCATATGGGATGCTGACACTTCAGGGTAGGGCCTTAACCTGCTGTGCCACAGCACCGTCCTGAATAATATTATTTTAAAAGGGTTATTTATTTATTTGAAAGGCAAAGCTACAGAGAGAGGGAAAGATAGACATTTTCTTTATTTTTTTAAGAAATGTTTGCATCCCTCATCAGGGCCACTTTTCTTTCTTTTTGATTGATTTGACAGTTACAGAGAAGCAGAGAGAGAGGGGAGGGGTGGAGAAAGGTCTTCTGGCTGCTGGTTCCCTCCTCAAATGGCCTCAATGGTCAGAGCTGGGCATATCTGAAGCCAGGAGCCAAGATGTTCTTCTGGTTCTTACACATGGGTGCAGGGGTAGAAGTACCTGGGCCATTTTTCTACTGCCTTCCCAGGCTACAGCAGAAAGCTGGATTGGAAGTGGGGTAGCCAGGGTACAAACTGGCACCTTGGGCACTTGCACTGCAGGTGGTGGCTTTACCCACTACCCCACAGCACTGGACCCCAGAGAGACATTTTATACCCTCTGGTTTATACCCCAAATGGTCACAAGAGCTCGAGCTGGGCCACTCTGAAGCCAGGAGCCTGTAACTGCATCCTGATCTTTACCATAGGTAGCGAGGTCCCAAGGACTTGGCTCATCTGCGGCTCTCCCAGGCACATTAGTAGGGAGCAGCTGGGACTTGAACTGATGCTTGTATGGGATGCCAGCCCTGCAGGTGGTAGCTTTACCTGAAATGCCAGAATGTTGTCCCCAGGAATAGTTTGTTCTGCACTCTCATGTCTTAGTGGATTTAGTGAGCTTTCTGGACTCCGTTGATCAGTTCCTGTCTGTGACCCTTCAGGGGGTTATGATGATGTCAGTTGAGACTACTGGTGTTTGGGCTCACTCAGAAGACTGGTAGTTGACACTGTCTGTTAATGGGACACTAAGATTATAATGTGTTCTGCTTTCTTGTATTTGTTTTATTTTTCTTTTTGCAGATCTTGGAATCACTTATTTTTAAATTTTATTTAAGTTATACAAGTTTCATGTATTTCATATATACAGATTTAGGAACACAGTGATACTTGCTACCCTATCCTCCCTCCCACCCATGCTCTAACCCTTCTTCCTATTCCATTCCCACTCTTAATTTTTTAGCTTTTATTTAATTAATACAAATTTCATAGGTACAGCTTTAGGAATATAGTGGTTCTTCCCCCCCCAGAGCCACCCTCCCACCCCAACTCCCGTCCCACCTCTTACTCCTCCCATCCCATTCTTCATTAGGATTCATTTTTAATTATTTTTATATAGAATACCAAGTCTATACTAAGTAAAGATTTCAACAGTTTGCACCCATACAGACACAAAGCACCCACACAGACACAAAACGTATAAAGTACTGTTTGAAGACAATTTGCAGCAGTGGGGTGGCTGGATCATAGGGTAGGTCTATAGAGGTATCTCCATACTGTCTTCCACAGTGGCTGCCCCTGTTTACATTCCCACCAACAGTGGACCAGAGTACCTTTTTCACCACACACTCACCAACCTCTGTTATTTGTTGATTTCTGTGTGAGTGCCATTCTATGTGGAGTGACGTGAAACCTCATTGTGGTTTTGATTTTCATTTCCCTAATGATTAGTGATCCTAAGTATTTTTTCAAGTGTTTGTTGGCCATTTTATTATTATTATTTAAAAGGCAGAGTGACAGAGAAAGAGGGAGAGACAAAGAGACATAGTGGGAAAAGAGATCTTTCTCTGGTTCACTAACAGAATGGCTGTAATCCCTGATGGGGTCAGGAGCCTGGAACTCCATCCAAGTTTATAATGTGAGTGGTAGCACCTAAGTATTTGGACCATGTTCAGCTCATTTCCCAGGTGCACCTTACTGGTCAAGAATACATTATGGGGCCAACTAGAGTTCAGAAGATATTGGAGGCAGGCGCTGTGATGTACAGGTATAGCTGCCAGCTGGAGTACCAGCATCCCATATGGGCACAGGTTTGAGTCCTGGCTGCTCCATTTCTGATCCAGCCCTCTGCTATGGCCTGGGAAGGCAGTAGAAGATGGCCAAAGTGCTTGAGCCTCTGCCCCAGTATGGGAGACCTGGAGGAAGCTCCTGGTTCTTGGCTTCGGATCAGCGCAGCTCCTGCCATTGCAGCCATCTGGGGAGTGAACCAGTGGATAGGGGACCCCCCCCCCTTCACTCTTTCTCTGCCTTTCAAAAAAATAAAGACTTTTACAAATGATATTACAGAATGCTGGGTGAATGTGCAGAGGGTGTAACATCTTTTATATTGGGTGCAACGTTGCTTTCCAGTTTTGGAATTGTTGCCAAGAAGAAGTAGAATATGCCAAATACATGATTTCCTGGTGTGTATTACCCCTAGGGTAGACATATGCTGTCAATGTAGCCAAACACAGACAGCTGCCCTCAGCTGGAAAGAAGCTGCTAAGTTGTCATTTCTGGCAGTGACTTCAGCAGTTGTAAGGTCACTGAGCTTTCACAGGCAGCAGTGCCTGCACTGGTACGTTAGTGACACCAAAAGCCTGCATCAGTGACAGTGGGAGCCTTCGGTAAGCAAATCAGAAAGATCAAGATCTGGGGACAAGTTGTAGTTTAGAATCTCAGCCACACAGAGGACTCTATTTGTGTCTTGCTCCTGGTTGTGGTTCACTATCTTCTTTAGGGGTTCTTTTGTATGCTGCCTATGATCCTTCAATGCACTTTTCAAAAATTTCTTGAATCAAGGTTTAATTCTCATTTTTTATGTCTTAGAATTCTAATTCACACAAAATAAATTATTTTAATGTTGTTTTATGAGGCAATAAATCTTGGTCTAATGCTAAATTATATACCATGATCATATCAGGAAATCTGTAGTCAGAAACAAATAATTGCATCATTCTAACATTTTGGATATTGGTATTATTACATTATTCTCAAACATTTGATATTTCAGCTTTACTGCTGCCTTTTGTTGAGGCTTTTTTTATTTTTTGACAGGCAGAGTGGACAGTGAGAGAGAGAGACAAAGGTCTTCCTTTGCCGTTGGTTCACCCTCCAATGGCCGCCGCGGCCGGCGCACCACACTGATCCGATGGCAGGAGCCAGGTGCTTTTCCTGGTCTCCCATGGGGTACAGGGCCCAAGCACCTGGGCCATCCTCCACTGCACTCCCTGGCCACAGCAGAGAGCTGGCCTGGAAGAGGGGCAACCGGGACAGAATCCGGTGCCCCGACCGGGACTAGAACCTGGTGTGCCGGTGCCGCTAGGCGGAGGATTAGCCTAGTGGGCCGCAGCGCCGGCTGAGGCTTTTGTAAATAAGTAGCACATTCCATAAATGTTTATTGTAGTATATGTATGGCTTAGCCCTTAGAGTGCTTGTATTCCACTACAGAAATAAATTTGAAAAACAAAGATAAGATATGCAGTATATGTATATAACTTAATTTCAACCTTTTCTCATTTTGCCTTCAAAATCTTTTTTTGGTTAAAATATTTTGAAAGAATTCAGAAAATATTCTAGGGAGTGCAACTGCTGAGTAAGGCTTTCAAAAGGCTGAGTCATCTCACCTGAGCTGCCAGGAGTCAGAAAGCAGAATATTCATGATAGTCGTGATTCCAGGAGCAAGAAGTGAAGGCAACTTCTCATAAACAGAATTATCAAAAGCAATGGGTTAAAATAAGTGAAGTAAAGGAATTGCTCCAGAAAAAACTAACCCATCAAATTTTCTCAGACTATCAAAGGTGTTAAAATAAGTATCACATAGCAGAGTACTGGTAGCAATGCCACATTGCAATGTTAACTCTTGTACAGATATTTAAAGGAAAATTACCAAAAACATGAAAAAAAAATCTGAAAGCACAGCTAAATGAAAAACCAGAAGGGGAAAAGCTGTTATCATATGATCCCCTAAAACAGACATCAGATCGGCAGTGAATC
Organism: Oryctolagus cuniculus; assembly: GCF_051225735.1. Classification (NCBI taxonomy): domain Eukaryota; kingdom Metazoa; phylum Chordata; class Mammalia; order Lagomorpha; family Leporidae; genus Oryctolagus; species Oryctolagus cuniculus. Next base: position 18,321,434 of record NC_142885.1, on the reverse strand, counting down.
TTCATTGTGTTTGATATAATTGTAGAGCAGTGAATTTTTCTCTCCTTACACTCTACTCTCTACATTGCTCACGTCTCAGTTAATTGGCTCGATTCTCTATACAGAATACTTTATATCAGAGGAATGTGTGTGTGTGTGCGTGTACAAGTGCATTCTGAAGAGGAAAGGAGACCATAAATAGTTGAGAACAAAGTACTGTCTAAATCAAAATGCAAATGTCACTCCTGTCTCTCCCTTTGTATTTTCAGCAGCAGAGTTGTTTGCCAAAGAGTGACTATCAAGGCCTTCACTAATGTTCTAAGGAGGGCACAATGTTCCACTCCCAGAACAATGTAACCCAGTGGTTTTCAGCAAGGAAATTGCTAAATTTCCCAAAGGAATTCCTTACTGTTAGAAAGACCTCTGAAAATTAACTAGTGAGAATAAATGCCACGAAATCTAACATTAGTACTCTGAACTGAATTTGCTTATGCCAGACCTCTAAACAATAAACTGTGTTCTGCTGTGTTGCTATGCCCGTTCATGAGGCATAGCCATTTTAAAGTAAAGCATCTTGGAGATTCCAAAAGAGCAGAATGGGGAAGGGGTGTACTGCTTTAGGCTAGGGGAAAACAGCAAAAAAAAAAAAGTGGATGAAGTATATTCTTAGGGGAGACTTGGAGAGCAAACTACAGGAAGTGCTGAGGAAGGAAGAAGGACACCGTGGATCATGGTGGAAGGCCCACGTGGACACAAAGCAGCAAGCACAGACACAGCACATGACCCCAGGAGCTGAGAGCAGGAGACTGCATCAGCGTTGGAGAGTGAGTGAGATCAGAGTGCAGAAACCCGTGACACTGGTGATCTAGCTGGAGGGAGAGCCTGGTCAACTGCACTGTCTGTGAATGCGGCCTGGAGTCCTGAGTGCGACAGGGTACCCACTTACTCAGTGGGACAAAGGGGCACATTTCCCTCTCCCCGTTTCCCCACAAACAGGTGGCTGAGAGAGGGCAGGTGGAATTACGGGTGTAAGTAGCAGCTGAGCAGGTCTTGGGCATGTGCCCAGCAGCTGGCAGTTCAGCTGGAGGATGGTGGGGAGAAGGTGCCATTGTGAAACAAGGAGGGGCCGTGGCGAGTGACTCTTGGTGCACGTGTGGGATCCAGGGATATTGCCAGAGAGCAAAGTCCCTGTTCCCCACTGACCTTGAGTCTGGCTGGGAGGATTGATGGGGGCTGTGCACCCAGGTAGGACTGTGAGGTACTCCCAGGCACTCAACATATCAGAGGCTCAGGGGCTCAAAACCCAAGGTGGAGCAGCCACGAGACCTGGTTCTGGGAACATGGCTCTCTCTCCATGGAGGGGACAGCTTTATGAGGTGGAGCAGATCTTCTGCACCCCATGGCTCAGAGAGCTTTCCCTAGGTATCCCAGTTGGATCCAGAGGCCCAAAGACATGGGCCATCTTCTCTGCTTTCCCACGTGGGAGATGTGAATGAAGCTCCTGGTTGCTGAGTTCAGTCTAGCCCAACCATGGCATCCAGGATTCTCCTGGTAAACTTCTCTTTGGGGGAGGGTGTGTGGCACAGCGATGACACCACCTGTTGGGACGCTCCCATCCCATAACAGAGGGCCTGAGTTCAAGTCCCAGCTCTCCTTGCAGTTCCAGTTTCCTGTAATACCCACCCTGGGAGACAACAGGTAGTAGTTCAAGTTGTTGGGTCCTTGCCACCCACATGGACCCAGGTTGAATGCCTGGGTCCTGGCTTCTGCCTGGCCCAGCCGTGGATGTTGTGCATACTTGGAGGGCTAAACAAGGATGGACGTTCTCCCCATCTGGCCCTTTCTCTTTTGTGTGTCCCTGCCTTTCCAATCAATAAAAAAATTGGGGGCCAGTGTTGTAGCATAGTAGGTTCAGTCACCTTTTGTAATGCCAGCGTCCCATATGGGCACTGGTTTGTATGCAGGCTGTTCCACTTCTGATCAGGATTCTCCCAAATGTCCTGGGGAAAGCAGTGGCAGATGGAACAAGTGCTTGGGGCCCTGCCACCCTCATGGGAGACCGGGAAGTCTCCACTCCTGACTCCTGGCTTTGGCCTGGTCCCATAGTGGTTGATGCAACCACCTAGGAGTAAACCAGTTGGATGGAAGATCTCTCTATGTCACACTCTGTGTATCTTGGGCTTTCGAATAAGTACCTAATCATAAAAAAATAAAAAATTGTTTGGCACACTGGTCTTCCCCTGTCAGAGGGCCTCTAACCTCAGGGCAGCAGGACTGCCGCTTTCCTGCGTTCTGTCCTGTGAAGTTTGCTCTTTTTACTGGCAAGGACTTGCGCATGGGTCCTTGCTCTCCCCTCAGCACCATGTCCAGGAAACCAAGCTGCTGGTTTTCACAGACACCTCCACCCACCCTGGTAGCACCACAAGCTCAGGGTGGGGAGGAAAGGGACACAGCTCCAGGCCAGCACACCACCTTCTCCCACTCTTCTTCCCTGGGCAGTCAGCAATTCTCCATCAATCAGTGCTGTCTGTTTTGTGGTTGGTTGGTTTGGGTGTTTTTTGGTGGATTCCCAGAGGCCTTAAAGGTTGTTGGTTTTGTCTTGTTTCATAGCCGTCGGACATATTGCTGGGGAAAGCCAGACATGAGCCTCCTTCAGCACCGGACACAGCCTAGGATCCTGCTGGGCTCAGGACCTCCCCTCCCATCTCTAGTCCCACGAGGTGAGTCGTCCCTCTTCAGTGAAGCTCTCCACTCAAAACCAGGCCTCCCTCAGCTGGCAAGGGGAGGTGCCAAAAATTTTATGTATGCCTGTGGGGGTCCCAACACTGTCTCAGGCAGTAGTACCCAGCGTGTTGTGCACGTGAACTAGCAGATGGAACACTACCTTCCATCCCTAGGGTGTGCAAACTCTTACACTCACTGACACTTCACAAGGGAGCCAACCTTTTTGGAGCTTCTGCTCAGCTAAGCTCCCACGTTGGAGCACTATTTCAAGTCTCAGCTGCTCCACTTCCCATCCGATCTTCTGCTCGTGTGCCTAGGAATACAGCAGATCCAGGCCCAAGTACTTTGGCCCTACCACCCATTTAGGAGAGTAGTAGGAGTTCCCTGCTCCAGGCTCCATCCTGGCCCCTACCTGACTGTTGGGGTCCTGTGGGAAGTGAACCAGAGGAAGGAAGACCTCTCTGTCACCACCTCTTTTGCTCATTTCTGTTTCAAATGCATAAATCTTTGTGAAAAATTACACACCACATGGTAGTTTTCTGATCAATGTGGAACCTTTATTTATAAACACAGGCAATGTGTTTGGTTCCAGGGATTCAAACCCTTGCCATTTCACAAGGGAGGGAAGGCCAGGTTGGGTTGAGAAATACCCAACACTCTCCCCACGTACCCATGGTGCAGCATGAATGCTACAGAGAGCCCCCCATTGCCCCCCCCAGTCTCCTCTTACACTGCTCTCCCCATTGTCCTGGATCCAGTGCCCCATTCCATGCCTGCCACCACCATCACCCCGTGCTCCCCTTCTCCCTCCCAATTCCACACTAAGCCCACGATCAGCCACCCTCGGCCCACCCTCACCCTCCCTCGGCCCACCCTCGGCCCACCCTCGCCCACCCTCGCCCACCCTCGCCCTCCCTCGCCCTCCCTCGGCCCACCCTCGCTCACCCTCGCCCACCCTCGGCCCACCCTCGGCCCACCCTCGCCCACCCTCGCCCTCCCTCGGCCCACCCTCGGCCCACCCTCGCCCTCCCTCGCCCTCCCTCGGCCCTACCTCGCCCTCCCTCGCCCTCCCTCGGCCCACCCTCTCCCACCCTCGCCCACCCTGGCCCACCCTTGGCCCACCCTCGCCCTCCCTCGGCCCACTCTCAGCCCACCCTCGCCCACCTTTGCCCACCCTCGCCCTCCCTCACCCTCCCTCGGCCCACCCTCGCCCTCCCTGGCCCACCCTCGGCCCACCCTCACCCACCTTTGCCCACCCTTGCCCTCCCTGGCCCACCCTCAGCCCACCCTTGCCCACCCTCTCCCTGCCTGGCCCACCCTCGGCCCACCCTCACCCACCTTCACCCTCCCTGGCCCACCCTCGGCCTACCCTGGACCACCCCTGGACCACTCTGTTTGTCCCCATCCTCCATTACCCTGTCTGTGCCCATATCCCCATCCTGCCTTCTCCCTTCCCTCACCCATGTCCACCACTCCCTTGCTCCCCAGGCCCTCTCCCCACAGACCTGCTCTCCCTGCTCTGTCCCTGCCCTCGGCGCCTGTCCCTGTGCCACTGTGCTGTGCTGGCAGCAAGGCCTAATAACTGCCACGGAGGATGACATCACAGAAGTCTGGCCTGTGCCAACATTCTGTGCAGGTGAGGTCATTTCCCTCAGTGGGACTGTGAGCCACATGTGGAGCACACTCGCTCTTGTGCACTGGACACTCTCCACATTGGTCCACTTCCCAGCCCATCACGGGGTGGCAGGTGTAGACGGGCTCTTACAGGGCTCATGACCAATGGAACCTAGTTTTAAACTAACCCCAGAGCAGGGATGAGTAAGTGTACAGCATTCCTTCAGATCAGTCACAACAGAGCTGCCCCTTTTCTGCTCGCAGGTCTTCCTCAGGCTGGGTAAGAGGTCAGTGCTGTGGGCTTTACCCTCAATTGACAGTCACCAGAAAACGATGACAAATTGAACATACCACAGTGGGACAAGGACACTGGCAGATGAACCTTGCCCAAATCTTTTATGTTATCTAAGATCTTAGCTAAGGACAGTATGATGTTTCAGTTGCCAAGGTATTCTAAACTCCACTTCCCTCTTTTCATACACATGATTAGACCCATGATGCATTTAATTAGACCCATGATGCAGTGTGTGTAAACTGCTTGGGCAATCTTTGGGCCCAGCAGCGAGAGCACCAGGATGAGACCCGGGGTTTCCATCCAGGCTCCACTCCGGTTTCCAGCTTCATCCTGGGGCTCCAGCAACTTCAGACACCTAGGAGGAGCATGTGCTCTCGCTCACTTGCTCGCTCACTCTCTCTCTTTCTCTCCCTCCTTCTTAAATAAATAAAAAATTCTTAGAAAACAAAATCTTCAAATTATAGAGTCTAGGCAGATTGAACATCAATGCTGGCCTCGGCTCCACACTGGCCCAGTGCCAAGGGAAGGGCCTAGAACAATTGGAGCAGTGGGCAGTGGAGCAAACTGCCCATGGACAGGCACCTGCCCAAGAGTCACCGTGCCCGGCCACTAGAGTACCTCCAGCTGCCAGGCCACACCCCCCACCCTCTTGGAACCATTTCTCCCTCCCCACCCCAAGGGGTCCCACCCAGGTCTCTGCCCCTCAGTGACTTTGGGTGAGGGGCTCATATACACGGACCCAGTGCCAAGAGGGACAGCAGGTTCTGCCACCCACACCCACCCGTTGAAACCTCCAGAGTCAGCAACTGGGACTGTGTTGTGGTGTGGGAAGCTGCCTTCCAGGATCTGGGCTGCTGGGGGTCCCTGGTGCATCTGTCAGCGAGGCCAGGCCCTCCTGGGGAGCTTCCACAACCACAGTGGGGGAAGGGGCACAGTTAGAGGGAGACAGAAGCCACAGAGGGAGACAGAAGCCCCAACCCCTGTAGCCTCTGTATCCCTGCCCCACCTGCCCTTGCCTGGCTGGCCCCTGCAAAACCTGGTTTCTCCCCAGGAATGTTTGTTCCCGTTCTCTGCTGGGGGAGCTTTTTCATGGTGGGGCCTCATCCTCGACAAAGCTGTGGGACTCAGAGCCAGGCTCTGTGTGGCCCGACGATCCTGCTGACCCTGGCATCCTGCAGACCATGGGCCGCCATACCCCTGGCCGCATCTCCAGCTTTTCAAGTGGGAAGAAACCACCCCGCTTCCCAGGACTTGCACTTCTGTGGGCCATCCTCAGCAAGGTCAGTGAAGTGTCTACAGCCGCCTGGACCATTTCTATGAAGAACGCTGGTCGAAGCCTTGGCTGAGGGGGTCCAGGGGTGTGGAGTTGGGGGTGAGAATCCTGCAGGGAGAGAGGTGGTCACTGGTGTCCAGGAGCCAGCTAAGGTAGCCATGGGCCTCCCTAACCTGTCCTCGCCCACAGTGTTTCACGGTTGGTTTGGCATTTGTGGCCTCAGATCACGGGCTCCTTCGCTGATAGGTATGTACCCTGCAGCCATGTGGGCCCCACCCTTAGGAACCTGCTGGGCGCTAGAGGCTGGGAGCTGCCAGAGGACAGGCGATGGCCTCAGGAGCTGGTGGACACTGGGGCAGCTGCTGAGCGTGGGTGCCCTGAAGTACGCTTAAAGGAAGAGGAGCCCAGGTCCCTCCTATTCCCTATGGAGTTTTGAATGCAGCTTCTGGAACACTGTCCCCTCTGGAGCTCGGGAGTTTGTTTTACATGCAGCCAGTTGTAGCCTGGCTCTGAGCTCTGCAGTCACACATATGCAGCGCACACACACTCAGTCCAGAAGTGAACTCTGAATGGGCTGTGCACGGATGCATACTTCAGCCCACAGGCCCTTCCTGCACATGCTTCAACTGGCATGGGCTGGGGGGTGTGTGGGACAGACCCCCTCAGTGAGCCTGAGCAGCAGGCGGGTCGCTGGCCCTAGTGGAGGGCTGCTGAGGAGGGGGCAGTGGGCTCAGGGGTCCGTGGGCTCCACTCAGAAATGCACCCAGAGAAGGGACCCAGCAAAGCGGAAAGGACACCAGCACCTGTCGTGGACACAGGTGACTGCAGATGTCCAAAAGGGCCCAGGTTAAGGGGCTGCCTCCCCCTGCCAATCTCCTTCTGATGCTCACCTTGGAGAAGACGCAGGGCCATGCTGGTACCGGCACTGGAGAACCCAGGACCCTAAGTCTCCACCCACACCCCATGGCTGCTTTCATCCTGGTGAGTGTCGGAGACCCTGAAGGGCCAGGCCATGGTCCCAGGCAGAGGCCTGTCCTCAGTGCGCTGGCCCTGGCTTCTTGTTCCCTCTCTCTGGATGTGTTTGTGTCTTGCACTGGAGGAGACACAGCCATGCAGGTCCTGAGCAAGAGTCAGAGCTGGCCTGGTCAGGGAGTCTTCTTCCTGGCCCAGACCCACCTGGGACCAGGAACGTTCTCAGTGCCAAGGGGTTCCACACATTCCTGCAAAAACCAATGTGAAACCCAGTCCTCGCAGCTGCCCATTAGGGCCCCAGGACTCCATTTCCTGAAGGCGGGGAGGGGCAGAGCACATTGCTGCCCCTGGACTCTGCTCAGAGCCCCAGCGTCAGAGTTATGCCCACCCTGGTGGCTCCAGGGTGTGGTTACTGCTTCTGTTTTCCCTGTGGACCACAGCAGGCAGGCCACCCCCTTCCTGGAATAAGATCACCTGTGTGGACCGTGACGGTGATGTTAGTGTGTGTGTATGTGTGTGTTCTGTGTGCATGTAGGTTCACATGTGTATGTGTACTGTGCAAGTGTGTGGTGTGCACATGCATAGTTAATGGCTTCATCCTGGCGCAGCCCTTGTTGCTGTAGCCATTTGGGGAATGAACCAGCAGGTGGAAGATCTCTCTCTCTCTCTGCAAATCTGCATCTTAAATAAAAAAAAAGAATCTTAAAACCCTAAAACCCCACCATTTTCAGCACTGGGGACGCCTTCAGAGCTCTAGGAGCTCAGGCACTTGATGTTTGGTGGAATCAGGGACAGCGAGGTGGCACAGCTGGGCCTACAGCCAGCACTGGCATGGCCTTCGGGTGCCAGCTTGAGTCCCAGCTGTTCCCAGCTCCTGTCTTGGGTGCTTGTGAGCCGGGAGAGAGGCTGTGGAGTGGTACAGGTGCTTGGGATTCCTGGCTGCCCCAGGCCTGTCCATGTCTGGACCTCCCCTCGCCCCTCATCAGCACCAGTAATGCTGTGTCCTTGGTCGCTGGCATCTCTAGGGCCTCTCAGGTGATTCTGGGTCCTTAACATGGGGTCTGAAGCTGCTCTTACCATTGGCTTCCACATGGCTGCTGTCTGTCGCTTTTGTGGCCACCATGGCTCAGCCATGGCCACACTCCCTGAAGAGTGGTTTAGGGGTGGGGCTTTTGTGTCCTCTGACCCCTGCCTTCCCAGGTGTGTTCACAGGGGGCAGCCAGGACTGGAACCAGTGCCTACGATGATGGCACTCCACCCACCACACCCAGCATTGATCCCTCACCTCACCTTCCCAACCTGTGTTCAGCTCAGTGGACAGGAGAGGGCGAACGGTGTGGGCCTCTCTGGTCAGGTGGCCAATGACAGGAGGAGGTGTCGAGCCAGGCCTGCTTTGTGTCTAGCTCTAGTTTTCAGGGTGGCAGCTCCCACTGGTGGGCACCTGACCAGCCACCTCCTAGTGGTCTCCAGGGATTGCCTGTTGGGGGATGTGGGAAGGGAGTTCTGGCCCCCATGGTGGCATCTGCCACCCACCCTGTCACTTGCAGCTCTGTGGGAGATGGGTGAGGGCGCCCCTCTTCTGAGCAGGACCCAGAAGGGAGCTGTATAGATAGAGGTGCAGGCTGAGTGGTGGAGTTAGGCATGGCTGACAGGTTTATAAATGAAGACCTGGGGTCCCCATGGACCTAGATTGAGACCAGGACCTCCCCCAGGCCCTGCCTTCCAGTGGGAGTCTGCAGCCCAGCCTGCACACACCATGATACCCTCCCCTGTCCCCCACCTTTCTTCCCCTCCCCTCTCCACCTGCCCCTTCCACAGGTGCTTCAGGCGCACCGGCCCCAAAGGCCATTCTCTCAGGTTCCTCCAGCCCCCAGGGAGTCGTCTTCCTGCAGTTTTCCATAGCACCTGCACTAATTTACATATTTAACAGCAGTGTGTAGGTGTTCCCCTTTTCCCACTTCCACCTTATCATTGTGACTCTGTCCTTTGGAGCTTAACCATTTTGAAAGGGCTAGCTCATATCATTGTGGTTTGGATGGCATTTCCATGATGGCTTGTGATATTGAGCATTTTTTTCATAGAATTGTTGGCCATTTGTATTTCTTTTTTAAAATTTTTTAACAGAGTGGACAGTGAGAGAGAGAGACAGAGAGAAAGGTCTTCCTTTGCCGTTGGTTCATCCTCAATGGCTGCTGTGGCCGGTGCACTGTGGTTGGCACACCGAGCTGATCCGATGCCAGGAGCCAAGTGTTTCTCCTGGTCTCCCATGCGGGTGCAGGGCCCAAGGACCTGGGCCATCCTCCACTGCACTCCCGGGCCAAAGCAGAGAGCTGGACTGGAAGAGGAGCAACCACCACAGAATCTGGCACCCTGACCAGGACTAGAACCTGGTGTCTGGTGCCGCAGGTGGAGGATTAGCCTAGTGAGCCGCGGCACCAGTGGCCATTTGTATTTCTATGGAGAACTCTGTTCAGCTCCTTTGGCCATTTCATATCTGGATTCATTGTTTCATTTTATTTTTTTTAAGTTGCGGATGTATTCTGGACATTAATCCTTTTTCAGATAGGTAGGTAGCTCACAGATATTTTTGCTCATTCTGTTGGAGGACTCTTTATTGATGATTTCCTTTGCTGTCCATAAGCTGTTGACTTTGATATAATCCCATTTGATTAGTTTTGATTTTGTTGCTTTGCCCTGAAGGTCTTTTGTAAGAGTCAATCTGTACTTAAGTGTCTTCTAGTACTTACTCTACATTTGTTTCCAAAAGCTTCATAGTCCCTGGTCTTACATTTAAGTCCTTGATCCATTTTGAGTTGATTTTCTTCTTTTCTGTGAGTAATGGATCTAATTTCAATCTCGTACATAAATGCAGTTTTGCCAACACCAGTTTTTGTGGAGATTTTCCTTATAGCAGTGAATATCTGAGACCTTTTATCAAAAATCAGATGTCTCTACATATTGGTATTGATTTTGGGACTTGCATTGTTTTTTTTTCCATTGGTCAATGTGTCACATTTTATGCCACTGCTGTGATGTTTTAATTAGTGTTGATTTGTAGTATGCTTTGAATCAGGTGTTGTGAGGCATCCAGGTACTTTTGTTTTGTTTTGTTTTGTTTTTTGGTAAGGAACCCCCAAGCTGTTCTGGATCTTCTGTGATTTGTATGAATTTTAGGCATTTTTTTTTTGTTTTTCCACAAAGAATGTCACTGATATTTTGATAACAATTTAATTGAATTTTTATATTGCATTAGGTAAGGTTGACATTTTTTTTGACAGGCAGAGTAGACAGTGAGAGAGAGAGAGACAGAGAGAGAAAGGTCTTCCTTTTACCGTTGGTTCAACCCCCAATGGCTGCTGCGGCTGACACGCTGTGACCGGTGCACCATGCTGATCTGAAGCCAGGAGCCAGGTGCTTCTTCTGGTCTCCATGCGGGTGCAGGGCCCAAGGACTTGGGCCATCCTCCACTGCACTCCCGGGCCACAGCAGAGAGCTGGACAGGAAGAGGAGCTACCGCCACAGAATCTGGCGCTCCGACCGGGACTAGAACCCGGTGTGCCGGCTCCGCAGGTGGAGGATTAGCCTATTGAGCTGTGGCACCGGCCAAGGTAGACATTTTAATGATACTCATTCTTCGAATCCATCAAAAGAAATATCATTTCATTATTTCTGTTCTTGGTGATTTCTTTTATCAAGATATGGTAATTTTGATTATAGAGCTTTAAAACATCTTTAATGTATTAAACACTGCTGTTTCTACAGTATGTTTATTTGTAACCTGTAACTTCACTTAATTGTTTCACCAGTCCTAGCAGTGTTTTGGGTTCATTGTATTAGTATTTCTGTTACAATATCATGTCACCAGCAAGCCCTTAGAATTTGATGTTCAATTTTCACACCTATTTACTGATTCTTTCTTTCTTCTCCCTCATTGTTTTTGTGAAAATTTACAGTACTACATTCAGAAAGAGTGGTAAAAAGGGACATCCTTGTGTTGTTACATGTTTGACAAAAATGCTTTCACATTTTCCCCATCCAGCATGACATTGGCTGTTGGCATGTCATACATAGCCGTTATGATTTCGATATGTATTCCTTCTGTATCTATTTTGTGTAGTTTTTTAATCCTTTTTTATTCTATTGATATTTCTGTATCTAATTAGATGATAATGTGGTTTTTCAAAAGATTTATTTCATTTGTTTGCAAGAATGATATAGATTGATAGAGATAGAGCAAGAGCAAAAGAAAGGGAGGGAGGAAAAGAGGGAGAGGGGTCTTCTATTTGCTAGTTTATTACCTAAATGACCTCAATGGCCAGACTGAGCCAGTATGAAGTCAGGATCCAGAACCTTCTTCCAAGTCTCCCATGTGGCTGAAAGGGCCCAACTAATTGGGACATCCTCTGCCACTTTCCCAGGCACATTAGAAGGGAGCTAGATTGGAAGAGGAGCAGCCTGGATGCGAAATGGCACACATATGAATGGAGGCATTGTGTGTTGTGGCCTTAACCCACTGCAATACAGTGCTGGCCCTGACAATGTGTTTTTTTTTTCTTTTTTTTTTACATGCAGAGTGGACAGTGAGAGAGAGAGAGAGAAAGGTCTTCCTTTTGCCGTTGGTTCACCCTCCAATGACCACCACGGCCGGCATGCTGTGGCCAGCGCACCCACTGATCCGATGGCAGGAGCCAAGTGCTTCTCCTGGTCTCCCAGGGGGTGCAGGGCCCAAGTACTTGGGCCACCCTCCACTGCACTCCCGGGCCAAAGCAGAGTGCTGGCCTGGAAGAGGGGCAACCGAGACAGAATCCGGCGCCCCGACCGGGACTAGAACCCGATGTGCCGGTGCCACAAGGCGAAGGATTAGCCTAGTGAGCCACGGCGCTGGCTGACAATGTGGTTTTGTTCTTCAATTAGTTTGATATAATTTATCATGTGTATTAATTTGATAATGTGGAACATCATGGCATTTCTGGGATGAATTCCAATCAAAGGTTATACATGAGCTTTTGCGTGTGATTTTGGTTTTGTTTGGCTAGAATTTTGTTGAGAATGTTTGCATCTTTTTCATTTAGGATCTAGGCTAGCAGTTTTATTTACATTCAATGTTTAGCTATCTTTTGTGGTCAGAGTAATTCTGGCCTCACAAAAAGTGTTTGTTAGAGTTGAATCCTATTCCATCCAGCTCAATATTTTAAAATAGCTGGAAAAGTATTGGAGTTGCTTTTTAAATCTTCAACCTCCTTGGATACCTTTATTCAAAGGTATTTAAATTTTAGTAGCTATTGTGAATGGAATGGATCTTTGAAGTTGTCTCTCAGCCATGACATTGTGTGTATACAAATTCTATTGATTTTTGTGTGTTGATTTTATATCGTGCCACTTTTCCAAACTCTGAGTTCTAATAATCTCATAGTAGAGTTTCTTGGTTCCCCCATTTAAAAAATCATGTGCTTTTGAAGGAGGGATAGTTTGACTTCCTCCTTCCCAATTTGTATCCATTTGATTTCTTTTTCTTGCCTAATGGCTCTAAAACTTCCAGATCTATATTGAATAGCAATAATGAGAGTACATCCTTGTCTGATTCCAGATCATAGTTGGGAATGCTTCCAACTTGTCCCCATTCATAAGATGCTATCAGTCGGTTTGACATAAATTGCCTTGATTATGTGGAGGAATATTCTACTGTCAGTTTGCCTAAGGCTTTCTTTCTGAAAGGTTTTTGCATATTTTCCAGCTGTTTTCATCTATTGAAATAATTATATGTTTTTTAATATTTATTTAAATGAAAGGCAGACTTATTGAGTGACCAATTCATTGGCAAACAGTACATTGTAGTAATTCCCGATGTTTTTTTTTTATTTATTGGGTTTCTGTTATTACAGTTTGTTTTTTGTTTATGATTTTACTCATTGGGGTCTTATTCCTGTTTTTTTGTTTGTTTGTTTGTTTTGGAGATTTTCAGCAAGTTTGTAAAAAATTTTTTTAATGAGCTTTCATTTCAGTGATCTTTTGTAATGTTTTTGCTTCAACTTTGTTTATTTCTTCTCAAATTTCCATGATTTCTGTCATCCTGCTAATTTGGAGTTTGATATGTCGGTTTTCCAGGTTTTGTGATGCATTGAAAAGCTCATTTATTTGATGCCTTTCCAATATCTTGTGGTAGGCACAAGTTGTTATCAAGTGTCCTCTTAACGTTGCATTTGCTGTGTCCCATACGTTTTGCTGTGTTGTGCTGTTGTTATCTTCAATCATGTCCAGAAATTTCTTGATTTCCATTTTGATTTCTCCTATGACCCACCATTCATTCAGGAGCATGTCGTTTGGTCTCCATGTGTTTGCATATGTTTTGGAGTTTCTTGAGTTGTTGATTTCCCATTTCCTTGAATTTTGGTCATAGAAGATGCGTGAAATGATTTCAGTTACTGAGTTTACTAAGCTTGTTTTATGGCCTATCATATGTTGTGTCCTAGAGAAAGTTCCAGGGGCTGATGAGAAGAATGTGTATTCTGCAAGTTGTGGGATGAAAAGTTCTGAGTTAGGACTTCCAGCAAGGCAGTCTGTTCCCAGGGACACAGTGATGAGCGACTGAGTCACCTACAATTGTGACATAGGGGAGGGGCGAGGAAATGACCAAGAGAAGACAGTGCAGGTGTTCTCATAAGATATGTTTTGTATTTAAGAGATCCAAAGTCCATGCATTTCATAAATGCAATTTAGGTACACAGTGATTGTCCCCACCCTACCTCTCTGTCCGGAGCGCAACACATCGTGCACTTGGTCGTCTGACTCTTGGCAGCAGCCCTGGGACAGACAAGGGCAAGGATGCTGGGCGTGTATCTGCCGTTCAGTACCCTGACCACGGGCAGTTTGGCAGAGCGCTGCACCATGCAGGAGTGGCTGGGTGTCAGCCTGGAGGTCTACAGAGCTCCACACTGCCCTGAGCTTCTGATGGGCTGCATTGGGAGCAACGATGCCCTTGGAGCGCATTTGGTCATGGTGAGCACAGGGCAGCCATGTCAGGCTGGGGCTCAGGTCGCCGCCCCTGGTTAATCAAGGCAGTGCGGCCTCTTCCGCTGACGCTGTGTATTCTGGGAGGAAGGGGCGGGTGTTAGTTGGACGGCACTTGAGCAGTAGGCCTCGGGAAGAAGTAGGAGATGTCTGTGGGAGTGGCGTCGTGGTAGGCTGGCGGTGTTATTGGCAGCAGTGGCACGGGAGGCTTGGAGAGTGCGGGAGGGATTTGCTGCTTTTGAGATTATGGACAGTGAAATGTCCGGGGCCTTCTTCAAAGGATGCGGGATTCAGGGCTTCCCAGCGGTGTTTTCCCCCCAAATCCACAGGTTTGGAGGCAGTGGGGGTGGGTGGGAGCTCAACTGTGAGGAAGCCGAGACGCTGGTGTCAACCTCCCCTCCCCCCATGGAGGACACGGATGTGAACCTGTACCCATAATGGACTAGTGTTCTCTCGTAATTTGATGATACTCAGTTTTAGATTTTGTTCCTTGAAGTGTTTTTCGTTGCTTTTTGTATAAGGTGTAAGGTATCGGGCTTCTTTCAGAGTTCTGCATGTGGAGGTCCAGTTTTCTCAGGACCAGTTTTTGAAGAAACTGTCCTTTGCACCTGGGATTGATCTTTAGCACTTTTAAAAGACAGAGTAGTTGTAGATGTGTGCGTTATTTCAGGTGTTTCTTTTCTGTTCCATTGTTCTATATGTCATTCTTTTTTTGCCTGTACCAAGCTGTTTTGATCGTAACTGCCCTGTTCTGTGTCTTACAATCTGTTGTTGCGACGCTTTGAGTTTTGTCAATGTTGTATATGGTTGCTTTCAGTATTCGGATGTTCTGTGTTTTCATATGAATTTTAGTATTGTTTTCTTTCCATCTGGGCAAAATGTTATTTGTCCTTTGGTTGGGATCCCATTGTATCTCTAAATTGCTTATGGTAGAATGGAAATTTTCATTTTGTCGATTTTACCAATGAATGAACATGGCAGATTTTTCCATTTTTGTGTGTCTTTTTCTATTTCTTTAATGTTTATTAATTTTCATTGTAGACATTTTCATGGATATGAAACTGGACACCGAGTTGACGCTGAAGTTCAGCTGCTGGGTAATCTTCCATTTCTGGAGCCTGCTCATCTTCCTTGTAAAACCCGGCTAGGCCTTCACCCTGGACAGGAGCAACTGGTTAGTAGACATGGATGCGTCCTGTAGATGGCAGCCTTTGGGCCAAGGGGGAGAGAAGGGAAGGGATGGGACCTCTGTTCCCTGGAGTTGGGCTGGCGAGGCTGAGAGTAAGGTGGACTTCCAAGCTTTGGGAAGGAGGGTCAAGTGGGGGAGCCCTATAGACATTTGGAGACAGAAATGTGGGGGCCTAGCATTCCTAGAATAGAGTGTTGGCCACAGAGACAGAGGTGAATAAGATGTTGGTGAATGCATTCCCTCGGGTGCTGCAGAGAATTAGGGGCCAAAGAACATGCTAAGAAGGGAAGATTGTGTCTCCAGGCAGTGGGAGGGAGACCTGGGAGGAAAACTGCATGTGTTGACTCAGAGTACAAAAGATAAGAAGTCTGCTTTGGAGAGACGTGGTAGTAGTTGTTATGTTTTAGAGTTTCAGGCTAAGGACGATGGGATTGCAAGTACTTCATGCAGCGGGAGTGGAGGGTTAGATGCCATGGAAGAACCTGGTTCATGCAAGGTTTGGGGAGCTGGAAACAGGTTATTTCTGTATGTCACCATCCAGTGATAGAAAGGGAAAAGAGAAGGATTGCATGGAGGAAGGCAGGTGACTTTGAGGAGAGTTGTAATAGGGAGGAGCTGGTAGAACTACTTGTAAGAACTAGTGGAGCATCAGAGTGTTAGATCCAGGACAGGGCCTGGGGAGAAACCTTAGTTAAAGTGAGGGAACGGATATCAGGAGGTGGTCAGAGGGACCTTTCAGAAGGTACTGGGGAATGTGTGCTGAGTTAATCAGGAAATTTGACCAAAGTCTCCCGACTACCAAGAGATGGAGAAGATCTTAGTTGAAATCAGATAAGTGTTGATAGGGGGCTTAGGTACATGGAGAAACTGGCATAGCCTGGGAATGAAGTTTGTGGCTTGTATTCAGTTTGTAGAAGTCAGAATTATAGCAGAGGACTTTCTCTTGGTAAACGTGTTTTTCTGGGTTTCAAAGGAGTGTCTGTGATGTGCCCACATTTGTTCTGGTTTTTTAAAGTAATGCAGAGAGCATCATGTGGGTCCTTGAAAAAGTTTGTGGAAAGAAGGATTTCTAAGGTTGTTTCATTGTGTGTGTGTGTGTGTGTGTATAGTAGTATTCCTACCCATTCAACGATGATGTTAGAAAACTTCGTCAGTTTCTTGTTTTCACTGCCATGAAGCATACTGCAATAAATATTGTGGTGGACGTATCTCTCTGATACAATATGTTCATGTGTTTTGGGTTATAGCCAGTAGAGGGATTGCTCCATATCGTATGGCAAGTCTGTCTGGTTTTTTAAGAAATCTCCATACCATTTTCCACAGCGTCTGCACTAATTTACATTTTTACCACCAGTGGGTAAGTTTTTCCCTTTTCCCACATCTTCCTCCTCATTGTGACTCTCCGTCCTTTGGGTTTTAGCCAGTATGTACGTGTGAGCTGATATCTCATTGTGGTTTGGATTTGCATCTCCCTGATAGCTTGTGATGTTGCGCATTTTTCCTATATTTCTTGGCCATCTGTATATCTATGGGGAACTGTCTGTTGAGTTCCTTTGGCTACTTCATAACTGGATTGGTTGGGTTTTTTATTGGTGTTTTTTTTTTTAAGTTGCAGATGTATTCCTGATATTAACCCTTTTCATATAGGTTGCTGACAAGTATCCTTTGGTCATTCTTGTGAATGAATCTTCACTCTATGATGATTTCCTTTGCTGTGCAAAGCTTTTCATTTCATTTGATCCCATTTGTTTGGTTTTGCTTTAGCTGCCTGGGCTTTGAGGGTCTTGTCTAAGAGTCATCCCCTATTCCAGTGTCTTGGAGCTTTCTTTGTATTTCCTTCAAAAAGCTTCACAGTGCTGGGTCATAGATTTAGGTCTCTGATCCATTTTGAGTTGATTTTCATATTTTGTTGGAGTTATGAATCTAATTTCAATCTTCTACACAAATACATCCATTTTTGGCAACACCACTTGTTGAAGAAATCCAATGGATGGTCTGAGACCTTTTGTAAAAATATGGTATTGAACATATTTTGATTAATATTGGAGCTCACCTTGTTCTCTTCCATTGGTCTGTGTGTCACTTTTTATGCAAGTGCTATGATATTTTGTTTAGTGTCATTTGTAGAATGCTTTGAATCAGGTGTTGTGAGGTATCCAGGCTAATAACTTTGTTTCACTTTTTGCTCAGAAACACCTTATCTTTTCTGCATCTTCTGTGATTTTGTTTGAATTATAGGTTTGTGGTATATAATTCTGTAAAAAACGTCATTGGTGTTTTGATGAAAATTTAATTGAATCTTTAGGTAGCATTAGGCAAGGTAGAGATTTTAATTATACTGATTCTTCAAATCCACCAAAAGAGACATCTTTCCACTTTTGTGTCCTTGGTGATTTTGTTCATCAGTGTGTGGTGATTTTCATTTAGAGCTCTTTGACTTCTTTGGTTAAATTTTTTCCTAAACTTTTTATTTTTGTGGTTATTGTCCTTGGGATATTTGTTGATTGCTCTGTCAGTGAGTTCATCATTAATGTATAAACACTGCTGCTTACACACTATGTTTATTCATAACCTGAAACTTCACTTAATTGTTTCACCAGTTCTAGCAGTGTTTTTGGTGGATTGTTTTAGTTTTTTTCTGGTACCATATCATGCCATCTGTAAGCTTTTAGAATTTCACTTTCTCTTTTATAACATTGGTGCTGTTTATTTCTTTCTTCTCCTTTCTTTCTCTTGTGAAAATTTACAGTACTGCATTCAGTAAGAATTTTAAAAGGGGATATCCTTGTGTTGTTACATGTTTGACCAAAATGCTTTCACTTTTTGCCCATCCAGCATGGCATTGGCTGTTGAGTTGTGATACATAGCCTTTAAGATTTTGATACCTATTCCTTTTATACCTACTTTGTGGAATTTTTTTTATCATGAATAGGATTGGATCTTTCAGGTTATTTCTCTATCTAATGAGATGATAATGTGGCTTTTTAATAAAAACATTTCTTTTTTTCTAATTTTTTTAATATTTTTTTTTATTTTTTGACAGGCAGAGTGGACAGTGAGAGAGAGAGACAGAGAGAAAGGTCTTCCTTTGCCGTTGGTTCACCCTCCAATGGCCGCCGCGGCCGGCGCGCTGTGGCCGGTGCACTGCGCTGATCCGATGGCAGGAGCCAGGAGCCAGGTGCTTTTCCTGGTCTCCCATGGGGTGCAGGGCCCAAGCACCTGGGCCATCCTCCACTGCATTCCCTAGCCACAGCAGAGAGCTGGCCTGGAAGAGGGGCAACCGGGACAGAATCCAGCACCCCAACTGGGACTAGAAGCCGGTGTGCCAGCGCCCCTAGGAGGAGGATTATCCTAGTGAGCCGCGGTGCTGACCTATTTCATTTATTTCTAAGAATTAGAGAGAAGGCCGGCAATGTGTTTCACTTGGCTAATCCTCTGCCTGTAATGCCGGCATCCCATATGGGCACCAGGTTCTATTCCCAGCTGCTCCTCTTCCAGTCCAGCTCTCTGCTGTGGCCCAGGAGGGCAGTGAAGGATGGCCCAAGTGCTTGGGCACCTGCAGCCGCGTGGGAGAACAGGAGGTGGCAGCTGGCTCCTGGCTTTGGATTGGTGTAGCGCTGGCCATAGTGGCCATTTGGGAGGTGAACCAACAGAAGGAAAACCTTTGTCTCTGTCTCTCCCTCTCACTAACTCTGCCTGTCAAAAAAAATCAATAAAATAAAAAAAAGAATTAGAAACAGAACAAGTGCAGGTGAACGAGATTGAGAGAGTATGAGAGGGAGAGAGGTCTTCCATTTGCCAGTACACTCCTGGAATGACCGTGATGGCCAAACTGAGCCAATATGAAGTCAGGATCCAGGACCTTCTTCTGGGTCTCCCATGTGGCTGCAGGGGCCCAAGGAATTGGGACATCCTCCACCGCTTCCCCAGGCATGTTAGGAGGGAGCTGGATTGGAAGTGGAGCAGCCAGAACACACACTGGCACCGACATGGAAAGACAGCACTGCATGCCGTGGCTTTAACGTGCTGTAACACAGCACCAGGCCTGCTTGTCTGACTCCGGGCAGCAGCCCCGGCCACCGACTAGGCCAAGGATGCTGGGCAGGTATCCTCCATTCAGTACCCTGACCACGGGCAGTTTGTCAGAGCGCTGCACCAACGGGATTGTCTAGGTGTCAGCCCAGAGCTCTAGAGAGCTCCATACTGCCCTGAGATTCTGGTGGGCTGGATGGGAATCGACGATGTCCTTGGAGCATTTCTGATTGTGATGAGCACAGGGCTGCAGTGCCATTTAGAGCTAAGGCCACTTCCCCTGATTCATCAAGGTAGCTTGGCCTCCTCCACTGACACTGTGTTTCCTGGGAGGAAGGGGGAGGTGTTATTTGGATGGCACTTGCGCATTTAAGCTAACAGGACAGAGATGCCCAGGGGCTGCCTCAAAGGAGATGGGATCCCGTGACTTCCAGCAGCATTCTCCCTCGAAATCCACAGGTTCGGAGTCAGTGGCTCAGCCATGAGGAAGCCGAGAAGCGATGTCTGCCTCCCCTCCTCCCTCCCAGAGGATCTGGATGTGAAACTAACCCAGAGTGGACACTGAAGCTCAGCTGCCAAGTAATCTCCCATTCCCAGAGAGACTGCACAGCTTCCTGCTCAACGCCAGCTGGGTCTTCTTCCTGGAGAGGAGCAACTGGTGAGCAGATGTGGCTGCCCCAGTAGTGGCCATGTCTGGATGCACAAGGGGAAGGGAAGGGAAAGCCCATTCCCTGGGGTTGGGCGGCCCAGGCTGACAGAGATGTGGACGTCATTCCCATGGCAGGGAGGGTCATGTGGGTAGCCCCACAGGCATGGGGAGAAATGTAGGGGCCTGGTGGGCTTCAGTAGAGTTGGATAGCATGCAGACAGGGATGGATAGGATGTTGGGGGAATGAGTTCCCCCGGGCACTGCAGAGAATTAGGGGCCAAAGAACATGGTAATAGGGGAATACTTGGGTATCCAGGAAATGGGAGGGAGACCTGGAGGAAAAGTGTGTGCTGTTGAGTCAGAGTACAAAACCCAAGAAGTCTGGATTGGAGAGACGTGTTAATAAAAGTTTGGGTTTTAGATTTCGGGCCTAAGAATGACGGGATGGAGGTATTTTGTGTGGTGTGAGTGGAGGGTTAGATTTCATGGAAGAACCGGGGCATGCAATGTGTTGGGAGCTGAAATCAGGTAATTTCTGTATATTGCCACTCTGTGATATAGACAGGGAAATGGAAGGAGTGTATGGAGGAGGTCAGGTGACTTTCAGTAGAGTTGTAATAGGGAGGAGCTGGTAGGTCTACTAGTAGAACTGGTGGAGTCTCCGAGTATTAGACCTGGGACAGCATCTGGGCAACAACCTTAGGAAAATGAGGGTAAGAAAATGGTGATGGGTGTGGTGTGGTCTTTCTTAGGGACTGTGGTATGGGTGCACGGTTAATTAGGAAACTTTGACAAAGCTCTCGGGAATACCAGGGATGGGAGAGGATTATCTGGGAGAAAACTGGATTGGTGGTGTGCTTAGGAAGACAAGAACCTGATCAAGCCTGGAATGAAATTTGAGGCTTGAGGTCAGCTTATAGAAGTCTGAATTTGGGCAGAGGACTCTGTCTTGGTAAAGGTGTATTTCTTGTCTTTCAAGATGTTTCTGTTATGTGCCAGCATTTGTTCTCGTTATTTAATGTAATGCAGGGGGCAACGTGAGGTACTTTGAAAAGTTTGTGGAAAGAAGCAGTTGTGAGTTTGTTGTCTTTCAAGACATTTTGATGAACTGCGTACAGCTTTGTCATGGTGCATGTTTTCCATATCCTTCTAGGCAGCTCTGTGTGAAAGCTTCTGCTTTCATGGAGTGTTTGTTCTGATTGCTGTTTGGGGGCTGGGAATGACTTAGTCCTGCAGGACTTTACCAGGTAGGAGTTCTTGAAATATCTTCGCCTTATGTTGGAATGTATACTTTGTAGTACTTCCTATTCCTCATTTGATTTTGTCCATCTCTGATGTTTCCATTTGCTTTTATGAGCCATTATACCTTGTCTTATTTCACACTGTTACATTTATTAGGAATGCAAATTCTTCCTTATGTTTTTCTTTTCAATGCAGTGTTATTTTTGAGTAACACTTATGCAGAATTTATATAGCTTTTATACTCTCACTTTATAGTTTATTTCTACAGAAAGATTTTCAAACTTACGTTTTTATAAAAGTCATGTTTTCCTTGTACAGAATTTTGTGAACATGCACATTTTACATTTTTAATTTTCCTGCAATTTGAGTGCTTACCTATTTTATATAAATCTCCATCAAAGATTAATACATCCCAGTAGATGTATTTGTTTTTTAGGTTAACAAAATTCTTCAATATGTTCTATAGAACAATTATGAATCAACATTCCCTTCTTTCTGCTCTCCTTCCAACGCTGTCTCTCCCAGTGTACCTCTTCCTTTCTTTCTCCATTTGTTCCTCCTTTCCTTACTTTCATCCATTTTTGGACAGTTTCTATATTTGCATTTTAGTAAAAAAGCTAAATTCTTTACCGTATAAGAAGTTCAGATACTAAAAAATGGGGGGGGGGACAATGTTTGGCATCCCCTATGGGTGCTTGTTCAAGTCCCATTTAATCCACTTCTTTTTTTTTTCTAAGACGTATTCATTTATTTGAAATACAGTGTTATAGAGAGGCAGAGAGAGTGAGTGAGAGGTCTTCAATCCACTGGTTCACTCCCTGGAAGGTCCATATGGCCAGAGGTGCACTGATCCGAAGCCAGGAGCCAGGAGCTTCCTCAGGGTCTTCCAGTGCAGGTGTAGGGGCCCAAGGACTTGGGCCATCTTCCACTGCTTTCCCAGGCCATAGCAGAGAGCTGGATCAGAAGTCGACCAGCTGGGACTTGAAACCGGCACCCATATGGATGCCGGCACTGCAGGAGGCACCCTTACTCGTTATGCCACAGCACCAGTTTATACTCCATTTCTGATCCAACTCCATGCTAATGCACCAAAGCAGGAGAGAGCAGCCCAAGTGCTTGTGACTTTGCACCCATGTGGGAGACCTGGAAATGTGAACCAGCAGATGGAAGATCTCTCCTTCTTTCTCACTCTCTGTATGTAACAATGTCTTTGTAAAAAAAAAAATAGATCTTCTAAAAATAAGGAAAGATTAGAATCCCTCGTTTATAGGGAATATAAGTAACAAGTATAATCAGTTGAATGGAAAATTGACCATTTTATTTATATACCCTAAATTTAAAGTAATCACAGATCATTAAAACTATACTAATGTAACATTCTTTTTTCTTTTTAAAATTTTTTAAAATTTACTTTTACTTACTTAAAAGACAGAATTACTGAAAGAGGTGTAGAGATAGAGGGAGAAGTCTTCACTCTGCTGGTTCATTTCCCAAATTGCCACATGGCTAGAAATGAGCCGATCGCAAGTTACGAACCAGGAGCCTCTTCCAGGTCTCCCACGTGGATGCAGGGGCCCAAGGACTTGGGCCATCTTCTACTGCTTTCCCAGTCCATAGCAGAGAGCTAGATCAGAAGAGGAGCAGTGTGAACTAGAACCTGTGCCCATGTGGTGGGATTCCCACCTTTCAAGCCTGGGCTTTATTACACTGCCACACAGCACCTGCCCCTTCAATTATTTTTAAAATGAATGCAAAGAGATCATATTTCATGAATTGGGAGGTACAGTTCTAAGAATAAACCCAGAATTTCCTCTCTTCCCCTTTCCTCTTTTCATCTATTTTTCATGATATGATTATAATCCATGTAATATTCAGGGTAACCATAATATTCATAGGTAAAAGGTAGAAAGAATAAAGTTCCACCGGAGCAGTATGATGATCTTTTATTTTAAGACATTAAATTAAAAAAAGAAACAATAGTTTTCTTGAGAGGTATTGTTACAGAGAGAGGGAGGCGTAGAGTTAGAGGTCTTCCATAAATATGGGTTCATTCCACAAATGGCCACAATGTCTGGAGGTGGGCCAGTGCAAAGCCAGGAACCAAGAGTTTCTTCTGTTTTTCCCGCTATGTTGCAGGGGCCCAAGCCTTTGGGCCATCTTCCATTGCTTTCTCAGGCCATCAGTAAGGAAGAGGATTGGAAGTGGAGCAGCTGGACTTGAACTGGTGCCCATATGGGATGCCGGCACCACAATGGATGCTTAACCTACTATGCCACAGTTCTGGCCCCAGTGTTCTGTTCTTAACCACTGGTTTGTCCAAGTTATCAGATAGTGTTTTCTAGGAGTATATTTGCAGCAATAGTGATACACATTGGCATTTTTTTTCTTTTTTGTGTTTTGAATTTTTCAAAAAGTTAACTTCCACATGTAAGGTAATACATGTGGTATTTTTCTTTTTCTGGCTGATTTCTCTAAGATGAAGTCCTCCAGTAACTCCATTTTGATGCACTTGATAAAATTTCATTATTTTTAAGTCCTGAATAACATTTGATCATCAATCTATACCATGCTTTCCTTAGTAATTCATCTGATGATGGAAATCTTTGTTTAATCTTCATAAATAAATCCTTGTTTATTCCTTGTGGCTGCTGTGAACTGTATTGCAATAAACATGGTGGTGGTGGTATCTCTTTTTTTTAAGACAGGCAGAGTTAGTAAGAGAGAGACAGAGAGAAAGGTCTTCCTTTCTGTTGGTTCACCCTCCAAATGGCTGCTACAGCTGGTGTGCTGCACCAATCCAAAACGAGGAGCCAGGTGCTTCCTCCTGTCTCCCATGCAGGTGCAGGGCCCAAGGACCTGGGCCATCCTCCACTGCCTTCCCAGGCCACAGCAGAGAGCTGGACTGGAAGAGGAGCAACTGGGACAGAATCTGGCACCCCAACTGGGACTAGAACCTGGGGTGCTGGTGCTGCAGGTGGAGGATTAACCAAGTGAGCCGTGGCACCGGCCAATCTCTCTTATTTTTTTGTAAGAGGAGAGAGTTTTATCAGTTCTTTTGTTATACTCTCATGCTCACCTTCTCTGCTCCAAGGAGACCAGTTGCAGAGCTCTAGCCCCAGTGAGTGCTGTATTCGTCCACACTGCCACAAGAACACACAAAGCATCAGTGCAGTTCACAGTGTGAGCCTGGATCCTGCAGCAATGACTCTCACCAGAGAATCAGGGCAACCTGAGCATGTGGAGCAGCCCAGAATGACTGCTCAGGGACCCGGCCACACCCTGCACCCTTCCATGCAGCCACAGTGTTTTCACAATCCCAGCACACAAGGCTCCCGCAGTCAAAACCGCCCAGACCCATGTCAGTTCTCCCAGCCAGACTCAGGCGTCTCATCTCAGCTGGTTGCTGGGTACTGTCGCTCCCCCTCTTCATGGAGGAACGACACAGGACCCTGCGTTGTTCTTTCGTCTGCTCGGCCCTCCCTGGGTTTGCTGCTGGTTCTTCCCGGGTTGGCTGCCGACCCTTCCACCTCCGTGGAAGGGTGGTTCCCCCTGCCACATCCCCCACTTCCATGGGGGAGCGGCACACCGCCGGCCGGCTCTCTCGGGGGCTGCACAGGTGTTCCCCTTAGATGTTCCTTCTCCTCCTTTATAGTCCTCTTCCGCCAATCCCAACTCTGCTACCCACACGCCGAGTACGCTGCTCTCCTCCAATCAGGAGCAGGTCCCACAGTTTATTGGTTGAACTGGAGGCAGCTGTGTAGAAGCTGTTTCCCTTCTCAGCGCCATATTGTGGGAAAGCAGATGCATAGAATAAGTCTTAATTCCAGTAACTTAGTCTAGTCCGAGTTGCTCCCAGTTGCTCCTGACAGGTACATGGACAGAAGCTGGAACAGCTGATAATATGTCCAAAATGGTTCCCGCCATACCTCAGCTAGTTACAGGATACTGATGCAGGGTGGTTCAGGGAGATAGAAACATATGCCCCCCCTTTTTTCTTCTAGGTGGCAGGTACACTATTCCCCACAGGGCTCCGAGCCAAACTCATTCCAGGCTGTTCCCTCAGCTTTATCGCCAGTGGCTCAGGCTACTTCAGTGATCTCAGCTCACTCTCCAAAGCTGGTGTTGATGCTCTCGGCCACTTGGTTACTGAGTTCTGTGTGTCCACACCCTCCTCTACTTTGCGTGGAGTGTCCTCTGAAGTTTCTTCCCTTTCCTAAGATTGCAATCTCAAAATTTTCCCCCTCTTCTTTAAACTATCTTCTAGACTAGAACAATAAGCTCCCTCTCTATTCTGCCATCTTGCAGTCTTGCAATCCTGTTGATTTCTTCTCTGATTTTAATTATTTCTCTTCTACTAGGTTTGGGTCTGGTTTGCTGCAGATTTTCTAGATCCTTGAGATGCATTGAAAGCTCATTTATTTGGTGCCTTTCCAGTTTCTTGATGTAGGCGCCTATTGCTATAAACTTGCCTCTTAACACTGCTATTGCTGTATCCCATAAGTTTTGGTATGCTGTGCTTTTATCCTCATTTACTTCCAGAAAATTTTTGATTTCTCTTTTGATTTCTTCTATGACCCATTGTTCATTCAGGAGCATGTTGTTCAATCTCCGTGTGTTTGCATATGCTCTAGGGGTTCCTGAGTTGCTCATTTCCAACTTCATTTCTTTATGGTCTGAGAAGCTTGACCCCAATTTAAGAAGCAGAAAGACTCAGAATGATTTTTAACTGTTCACTTCCACTGAACTGTGATCCACTGGGTGATTCCAACTCTGCCAGAAATGGAAGCTGGGAACTAAATCCAGGTCTCCCATTTGCATGGCAGTGATAGATTTCTGTGAGTCGTCATCTGCTGACTCCCAGGGTCTTCCTTGGCAGAAAGCTGGATTCAAACTGAGGCACTGCATTGTGGGTGTCTCAGTGGGTGTTCCAACTACAAGGTAAAATGCCCACACACAAAAATGTTTTTAACTGTCAATGCAGGTCACCTCCAGCCTCTAGCAGTTGGACAGTTACCATGGAAGTGTCCTTACCATTTGCTGCATTCAGCAGCTTCTCTCTTCCTAGTAAGCTGGTATTTCTTGTAGTGGCATATATTTCTCATGTTCAGGGACGCTGTTTTCCTTATGACCTCAATTCTTGGGCTAATCTAAGAAGAGAATTGGTGTTTAGTGTGTTGTACTATTTTCTTGGCTGAGAGTCTGAGACCTGATGTTTATCTTTACTCTGTTGTCTCCTGCAGCAGCCTGGGCTTATTCTACATTCTGAGCTCAAGAGCTGAGGGAGTGCATCAGAGACAGCATGTTTGGGGGACAGGAGTTAGCCCAAGCAACACCAGGTGACATTAGAGCAAGTGGCACCCAAAGAGGGTGCGGATAGGGATAAGCCAAGTCATAAACTTCAGGGAACTCTCACATATGCCTGATCCACTATCCAACTCCTCCAGGGGCATCCTGAGTTGAGCAGTAAGGACTGGGAGAGGAACTTATTCCACAGTGACGTGTGTACCTGTCCAGGGAGCTGCTCTGATGGACCCAGATTAGGTTTGTAGAGGAGTGGATGCACTGCCTCCTGTAGGATGGGGCTGTGAGCCTGAGGCTCTGACCAGACACAGGAGGCTCAGTTCTGGGGCTGTCCTTGCAGGTGATGCCCTCTAAGGAGAGTTGACTTAGAGAGAGCAGGTGGAACTTGAAGAAGGGATGGGTATGTCTGTTCTTACGTTAAATAGTTCTTCCCTAAAGTCAGGTATATCAGGGTAATGGGACCCTTCCTCTGACGTGTTGGTACTACGAATATTCTTCCGGGCTTTGAGTTGAGAAAGACTTTACACACAGTACTTTTTAGCTGTGAGAAGTATTTGGAATTCAGCTATCAATGTGTCCCTGCAGAAACTCAAGCCCATGAATGGTAGATCCCAGGTTGTTTTGCTAACAATGTGATGTTTCTGATAACACTGGAGGATTCTGTCAGCCCAGAGCCTGGCAGGGTAGGACAAGCACATTGGAGGTCATGACAGTAAGATGAAGAGAGGACTCCTCTTGTACAGATATTCTAGAAAATTACCAGCAACATGAAGCAAATCTGTAAGCACATGTGAATGAAAAAACCAAAAGGGGAAAAGCTGTTATCAAATGATCCCTTAAACATACATCAGACAGGCAGTGAATCTGCCGCATGTTTGAATATAATTGTAGAGCAGTGTATTTTTCTGTTTTTATCATAGCTCCCAAAGAGGAGTTCACTATCTTTGCATGGTGCAGTGCAGAGTTCTCCTTCATGAAGGGATCGTGCTGCATCTGTGCTGAGAGCACAGTACACTTGACAGGACCTTAGGGAAGGAGTCTGTCTGTCAGGGTATTGTCATCACTTTGACTCACTGCTGACACACAGAAATGGATGCTGCCAAGATTGCCCAGAAAACTAATGATAATAATAGCTAATTTTTTTGGTTAAAATATTTTGAAAGAACTCAGAAAGTATTCTGGGGAGTGCAACTGCTCAGTAAAATTTTGGAAAGGCTGAGTCATCTCACCTGACCTGCTGAGAGTCAGAAAACAGAATATTCAGGATCCTGGTGCTTCTGGTGCAAGAAGTGAAGGCAGCTCCTGTCAACAGGACTACCATAAGCAATGGGTTAAAATAAGTGAAGTAAAAGGAATTGCTCCAGAAAAAAATGTTACCCATCAGATTTTCTCAGAATATCAAAGATGTTAAAATAATTATCACATAGCAGAGTACTGATAGCAATGCCGCATTGCAATGTTAATCTTGTACAGATATTCTAGAAAATTACCAGCAACATGAAGCAAATCTGTAAGCACATGTGAATGAAAAAACGAAAAGGGGAAAAGCTGTTATCAAATGATCCCTTAAACAAACATCAGACAGGCAGTGAATATGCAACATGTTTGAATATAATTGTAGAGCAGTGTATTTTCCTCTCCTAAGACTCTAGTCTTTACATTGCTCACATCTCAGTTAATAGGCTCGATTCTCTGTACAGAATACTTTATATCAGATGAATGTGTGCGTGTGTGTGTGCATGTACAAGTGCATTCTGAAGAGGAAAGGAGATCAGAAATAATTGAGAACAAAATACTATCTAAATCAGAATGCAAATTTCTTTTTTTTTTTTTTTGACAGGCAGAGTGGACAGTGAGAGAGAGAGACAGAAAGGTCTTCCTTTGCCGTTGATTCACCCTCCAATGGCCGCCGCGGCCGGCGCACCGCGCTGATCCGATGGCAGGAGCCAGGAGCCAGGTGCTTTTCCTGGTCTCCCATGGGGTGCAGGGCCCAAGCACCTGGGCCATCCTCCACTGCACTCCCTGGCCACAGCAGAGAGCTGGCCTGGAAGAGGGGCAACCGGGACAGAATCCGGCGCCCCGACCGGGACTAGAACCTGGTGTGCCGGCACTGCAAGGCGTAGGATTAGCCTAGTGAGCCGCGGCGCCAGCCAGAATGCAAATTTCATTCATGTCTCTCCCTTTGTATTTTCAGAAAAGAGTTATTTGCCAAAGAGTGAATATCATGGCATTGACTAATGTTCTGACGAGGGCATAATATTCTACTCGAAAACAATGTACCCGGTGGTTTTCAGCAAGGAAACTGTTAAATTTCCCAAAGGAATTCCTTACTGTTAGTAAGACTTCTGAAAATTAACTAGTGAGAATAAATGCCACAAAGCCTAACGCTAATACTCTGAACTGAATTTGCTTATGCCATACCTCTAAAAAATAAATTGCATTCTGCTATGTTGCTATGCCCGTTCATGAGGCATAACTGCTTTAGGCTAGGGGAAAACAGTAAAAAAATAGTGGATGAAGTACATTCTTAGGGGAGACTTGGAGAGCAAACTATAGGAAGTGCTGAGGAAGGAAGAAGGACACTGTGGATCATGGTGGAAGGCCCACGTGGATGCAAAGCAGCAAGCACAGACACAGCACATGACCCCAGGAGCTGAGAGCAGGAGACTGCACCAGCTTTGGAGAGTGAGGTAAGATCAGTCTGCAGAAACCTGTGGCACTGGTGATCTAGCTGGAGGGAGAGCCTGGTCGACTGCACTGTCTGTGAATGCGGCCTGGAGTCCTGAGTGTGATAGGGTACCCACTAACGCAGTGAAAAAAAAGGGGGGACACATTTCCCTCTCCCCGTTTCCCCACAAACAGGTGGCTGAGAGAGGGCAGGTGAAATTATGGGTGTAAGTAGCAGCTGAGCAGGTCTTGGGCAGATGGTGGGGAGGAGAAGCCAGTATGAAATGAGGAGGGGCTGTGGCGAGTGACTCTTGGTGCACGTGTGGGATCCAGGGATATTGCCAGAGAGCAAAGTCCCTGTTCCCCACTGACCTTGAGTCTGGCTGGGAGGATTGATGGGGGCTGTGCACCCAGGTAGGACTGTGAGGTACTCCCAGGCACTCAACATAGCAGAGGCTCAGGGGCTCAAAACCCAAGGTGGAGCAGCCACAGAGAGCTGGTTCTGGGAACATGGCTCTCTCTCCATGGATGGGTGGAGCAGATCTTCTGCACCCCATGGCTCAGAGAGCTTCCCCCAGGTGTCCCAGTTGGATTCAGAGGCCCAAAGACATGGGCCATCTTCTCTGCTTTCCCACGTGGGAGATGTGAATGAAGCTCCTGGTTGCTGAGTTCAGTCTAGCTCAACCATGGCATCCAGGATTCTCCTGGTAAACTTCTCTCTGGGGGAGGGTGTGTGGCACAGCAATGACACCACCTGTTGGGACGCTCCCATCCCATAACAGAGGGCCTGAGTTCAAGTCCCAGCTCTCCTTGCAGTTCCAGTTTCCTGTAATACCCACCCTGGGAGACAACAGGTAGTGGCTCAAGTTGTTGGGTCCTTGCCACCCACATGGACCCAGGTTGAATGCCTGGGTCCTGGCTTCTGCCTGGCCCAGCCATGGATATTGTACCTATTTGGAGGGCTAAACAAGGATGGACGTTCTCCCCATCTGTCTTTTTCTCTTTTGTGTGTCCCTGCCTTTCCAATCAATAAAAAATTTGGGGGCCAGTATTGTAGCATAGTAGGTTCAGTCACCTTCTGTAATGGCAGCGTCCCATATGGGCACTGGTTTGTATGCAGGCTGTTCCACTTCTGATCAGGATTCTCCCGAATGTCCTGGGGAAAGCAGTGGCAGATGGAACAAGTGCTTGGGGCCCTGCCACCCTCATGGGAGACCGGGAAGTCTCGACTCCTGACTCCTGACTCCTGGCTTTGGCCTGGTCCCATAGTGGTTGATGCAGCCACCTGGGGAGTAAACCAGTTGGATGGAAGATCTCTCTATGTCACAGTCTCTGTATCTTGGGCTTTCAAATTAATAAGTAAATCATACAAAATTTTAAAAAATTTATTTGGTACATATTACTTATGTTGTAGAAACTGGAATGGATTAGAATCTGTGCACGCTGGGTCCAAGCAAATAGGTAATCAGTTGGCATTCCCTTACTTCTTCATGATGAACATAAATGTGGAAGTTTTCATAGTGACTTTGCCAACCTATCAGTGCCTACAGAGCAAGCATCATCTGCTGTGGGTGTGATCTACGGAAAGTGGAGTATCATCATCCCATTTAACACTAATTCTGTGTATTATAAAGAGTTTATTCATTTCATCGAAATTATTTAACTGGTCAGCATGAATTCCATCTTATTTCTATATTATTTTAATATCTGTAGGATATAATTTTTATTTCTGCTATTTGTTATTTTTGTATTTCTTTGTTAAATTATTCTAGTAAAGTTTTAGAAATTCCCCTTTTTTCCAATAGACAATAGTTACCATCATTAGTTTTCCTGTGTTCTTTGCTTTCAATTTAATTTTGTTTCACTCCATTACTCTCTTTCTCTTTTTTTGTTGTTATTGGTTTTATCTACTTTCATTTACTTCCTTAGGGTGTGTCATTGATTTAAACATTTTCTAATAATATGATCATTTTAAACATTAATTTTCCTATAAATTCTGCTATTTCTGTATGCCACAGATTTCAAAAACCCATGTTTTAATTATATTCAACTCAAAATATGTTTCAGTCCTGAGATTTCTTTTGGATTTGAAGATTTATGTAGAAGTGTATTGCTTAAAATGGTTGGATATTTTAAAAATATTTCCTTCTTACTGATTTCTAATATAGTCCTGTTACATTTTGACTGTTTTACTTTATCTCTTTCAAATTTATTGAGATTTAACTATGACACTTTAAAATACTGTCTAATGAGTCAACGTTTCATGTGTACCTGAAAATAACATGTATTTACATTTCTGCAAATAGAATTCTGTAAATGTTGATTAGGATGAGCTTATTGACAATGATTTTTTTTAAAGATTTAATTTATTTATTTGAAAGGCACAGTTACAGAGAGAGGTAGAGAGAGAAAAGAGAGGTCTTCCATCTGCTGCCTCAGTCCTCATAGGGCTGGAAGTGCTGGAGCTGAGCCGATCCGAAGCCAGGAGCCAGAAGATTCTTCTGGGTCTCCCACGTGGGTGCAAGGGCCCAAGGATTTGGGCCATCTGCTGCTGCTTTCCCAGGCACATTAACAGGGAGCTGGATCAGAAATGGAACAGCTGGGACTTGAACCAGTGCGTATATGGAATGCCAGTGCTGCAAGCTAGGCTTTAACCTGCTGCCCCACAGCGCCAGCCACGACAATGATTTTTGAAATGCATGTTTTGTGCTCTTTTTTTCTAATTTCAACAGTTACAAAAATTATGTGAGAATCTGCAACTATGATTGGAGATTTATCAGTTTATTTTCTCAGCTACATTTTAATTCAAATATTTTGAACTTACAGTATTATAGTGCTATATCTCATTGATATATTCACTATTTATCTTTATAGAATGGTATGCTTTATCTTGAGTTACTTTTTCCCTAGATATTAAGGGCACAGGAGTGACTGGGGATGGGGGGCATCTGCCCCAGGTGAGGATTGCAGGAGTGATGGAGGGGAGATCCACCCCAGGTGAGGGATGCAGGACTGACGGAGGGCAGATCCGCCCCAGGTGAGGGGTGCAGGAGTGACAGGGGCATCCGCCCCAGGTGAGTGGTGCAGGAGGGACAGAGGGGGCATCTGCCGCAAGTGAGAGGTGCAGGTGAGATGGAGGGCAGATCCGCCCCAGGTGTGGGGTGCAGGCATGATGGAGGGGCATCCGCCCCGGGTGAGGGGTGCAGGAGTGATGGAGGGGGCATCTGCCCTGGGTGAGGGGTGCAGGGGTGATGGAGGGGGCATCCGGCCCAGGTGAGGGGTGCAGGAGTGACAGGGCATCTGGCCCAGGTGAGTGGTACAGGAGTGTCAGAGGGGGCATCTGCCCCAGGTGAGGGGTGCAGGAGTGAGGGAGGACAGATCCACCCCAGGTGTGTGGTGCAGGCATGATGGAGGGGGCATCTGCCCCAGGTGTGGGTTGCAGGTGTGATGGAGGGGGCATCTGTCCCAGGTGAGGGGTGCAGGAGTGATGGAGGGGGCATCCGGCCTTTGCCCATTCTTAACTGGATTTTTTGTTTTCTTGTTGTTGAGTTCCTTGAGCTTTCTGTAGATTCTGGATATTAATCTTTTATCAGTTTCATAGTGTCCAGACCATTTTCTCCCATTCTTTCTGTTGCCTCTTCACATGGCTGAGTGTTGCTTTCTCGGCACAGAAGCTTCTCAGCTTCATGGAATCACGTTTGTCTGTTTCTGCTTTTGTTACTTGTGCTACTGGGATCTTTCCCCAGAAATCTTTGCCTATGCCAATATCTTTCAGTTTTCCCCAATGTTCTCTAGTAGTTTGATATTGAGTTTTAGATTTTGTTCTTTGGAGTGTATATAATTAAGGTATGGTTCTTCTTTCATAGTTCTTTATGTGGAATTTTCTCAGGACCATTATTTGAAGAGGATGTCCTTTGCACCTGGGATTGATCTTTAGCTCCTTCTTCAAAGATAGATTAGTTGAGATGTGTGCATTATTTCAGGTGATTCTTTTCTCTTTCATTTTTCTATATATCTTTTTTTTGCATATACCAAGCTGTTTTGATTGTAACTGCCCTTCGAGTTTTGTTTATGTTGTCTGAGATTGCTTTCACTATTCAGATGTTCTGTGTTTTCATGTAAAATTTAGCATTGTTTTCTCTCACCTGGGCAAAATGTTATTTGACCTTTAATTGGGATCCCATTGTGTCTGTAAATTGCTTGTGGTAAAATGGATATTTTCCCTATGTTGACATTGCCAGTGAATGGGCATGGAAGATTTTTCCATTATTTTGTGTCTTTTTCCATTTCTTTAATGTTTTATAAATTTCATTGTAGACATTTTCATGGATATGAAACTGGACACCAAGTTGACACAGAAGTTCAGCTGCTGGGTAGTCTTCCATTTGTGGATCCTGCTTGGCTTCCTGGTAAAACCTAGCTGGGCCTTCACCCTGGACAGGAGCAACTGGTTAGTACATGTGGCTGTGTCCTGTTGATGGCAGCCCTTGGGCCCAAGGGGAAGGGGAAGGGAAGGGAACCCTGTTCCCTGGGGTTGGGCTGGCCAGGCTGAGAGCAAGGTGGACTTCCAAGCTTTGGGAAGGAGGGTCAAGTTGGGGATCCCTATAGACATATGGAGACAGAAATGTGGGGGTCTAGTGTTCCTAGAATAGAGTGTTGGCCACAGAGACAGAGGTGAACAAGATATTGGTGAATGAGTTCTCTTGGGCTCTGCCAAGAATTAGGGGCCGAAGAACATGTTAATATGGGAAGACTGTGTCTCCAGGCAGTGGGAGGGAGACCTGGGAGTAAAACTGCATGTGTTGACTCAGAGTACAAAAGATAAGAAGTCTGCTTTGGGGAGACATGGTAGTAGTTGTTATGTTTTAGAGTTTCAGGCTAAGGACGATGGGATTGCAAGTACTTCATGCAGCGGGAGTGGAGGGTTAGATGCCATGGAAGAACCTGGTTCATGCAAGGTTTGGGGAGCTGAAAACAGGTTATTTCTGTATGTCACCATCCTATGATAGAAAGGGAAAATGGAAGGATTGTGGGGAGGAAGGCATGCCACCATGAGGAGAGTTGTAATAGGGAGGAGCTGGTAGATCTGCTTGTAAGAACTAGTGGAGCATCAGAGTGTGAGATCCAGGACAGGGCCTGGGGAGCAACCTTAGTTAAAGTGAGGGAAAGGATATCAGGAGGCAGGCAGAGGGACCTTTCAGGAGGGACTGGGGAATGTGTGCTGAGTTAATCAGGAAATTTGACCAAAGTGTGCAGACTACCAAGAGATGGAGAAGATGTTATCTGAAAGAAAAGTGGGTTGATAGGGGCTTGGGAATGTGCAGACCCTGTCTTTGGCTGGGAATGAAGTTTGTGACTTGTAGTCAGTGTGTAGAAGTCAGAATTCTGGCAGAGGACTTTTCTTTTGGTAAACGTGTTTTTCTTGGGTTTCAAAGGAGTGTCTGTTATGTGCCCACATTTGTTCTGGTTTTTTAAGATAAAGCAGAGAGCATCAAGAGAGTCCTTGAAAAAGTTTGTGGAAAGAGGAATTTTAAGGTATTTTCATTTGTGTGTGTGTGTGTGTGGGTGGGTGGGTGTGTGTGTAGAGAGAGAGAGAGAGAGAGAGAACTTGTAAGAACTAGTGTCTACTTGTAAGAACTAGTGGAGCATCATAGTGTGAGATCTGGGACAGGGCCTGGGGAGCAACCTTAGTTAAAGTGAGGGAAACGATATCAGGAGGCGGGCAGAGGGACCTTTCAGGAGGGACTGGGGAATGTGTGCTGAGTTAATCAGGAAATTCGACCAAAGTCTCCAGACTACCATGAGATGGGGAAGATGTTATCCGAAAGAAAAGTGGGTTGATAGGCAGCTTGGGAACCCGGAGAACCTGATTTAGCCTGGGAATGATGTTTGTGGCTGAAGTCAGCTTGTTGAAGTCAGAATTCTGGCAGAGGACTTTCTCTTGGTAAATGTGTTTTTCTTGGCTTTCAAAGCAGTGTCTGTTATGTGCCCACATTTGTTCTGGTTTTTTAAAGTAATGCAGAGAGCATCATGTGGGTCCTTGAAAAATCTTGTAGAAAGAGAGATTTGGAAGTTTGTTTGTTTGTGTGTGTATTTTATTATTATTATTATTATCATCCATTCAACTTCTGTTTGAAGTCTTTGACATTTTCTTGTGTGGCTGCCATGAACCATACTACAATAAATATTGTGGTGGGCATATCTCTCTGATAAATATGTTTACGTATTCTGGGTTATAGCAGTAGAGGGCTTACTCAATCATATGCAAAGTCTGTTTCTGGTTTTTTAAGAAATCTCCATACTGTTTTCCACAATGACTGCACTAATTTGCATTCCCACCACCACTGTGTAAGTGTTCCCCTTTTCCCACATCCTCCTCCTCATTGTGACTCTCCTTTGGGTTTTAGCCAGTATGTACGTGTGAGCTGATATCTCATTGTGGTTTGGCTTTGCATTTCCCTGATAGCTTGTGATGTTGAGCATCTTTTCCTATATTTGTTGGCCATCTGTGTATCTATGGGGAACTGTCTGTTGAGTTCCTTTGGCCATTTCATAACTGGATTGGTTAGGGTTTTTTTTTTTTTGAGTTGCAGGTGTATTCATGTTATTAATCCTTTTTGTATAGGTAGCTGACAAGTATCTTTTGCTCATTCTCTTGGATGTCTCTTCACTCTGTGATGATTTTCTTTGCTTTGCAAAGCTTTTAATTTCATTTGATCCCATTTGTTAGGTTTTGATTTTGCTGCCTCAGCTTTAAAGGTCTTGTCTAAGAGTCATCCCCTATTCCAGTGTCTTGGAGCTTTTCTTTCTATTTCCTTCAAAAAGCTTCATAGCCCCGGGTTATAGATTTAGGTCTCTGATCCATTTTGAGTTGATTTTCATATTTTGTGGTAGTGATGAATCTAATTTCAATCTTCTCTACAAATACATCCATTTTTTGCCAACAGCATTTGTTGAAGAGTTTTTCCTTACCCCAATGGATGGTCTGAGTAATTTTGTAAAAATCTGGTGTTGTACATATTTTGATTAATATTGGAGCTCACCTTGTTTTCTTCCATTGGTCAGTATGTCACTTTTTATGCAAGTGCTTTGATATTTTGTTTAGTGTAGATTTGTAGAATGCTTTGAATCAGGTGTTGTGAGGCATCCGGGCTAACTTTGTTCCGTTTTTTGCTCAGGAACACCTTATCTATTCTGGATCGTGTCTGATTTTGTATGAATTTTAGGTTTATTTATGTAATTCTGTAAAGAACATCATTGGCATTTAGATGAAAATTTAATTGAATCTTTAGGTAGCGTTACGTAGAGATTTTAATTATACTGATTCTTCAAATCCACCAAAAGAGACATCTTTCCACTTTTGTGTCCTTGGTGATTTCTTTCATCAGTGTATGGTGATTTTCATTTAGAGCTCTTTGACTTCTTTGGTTAAATTTTTTCCTAAACTTTTTATTTTTGTGGTTATTGTCCTTGGGATATTTGTTGATTGCTCTGTCAGTGAGTTCATCATTAATGTATAAAAACTGCTCCTTACACAGTATGTTTATTTGTATCCTGAAACTTCACTTAATTGTTTTCACCAGTTCTAGCAGTGTTTTTGGTGGATTGTTTTAGTTTTTTTCTGGTACCGTATCATGTCACCTGCAAGCATTTAGAATTTCACTTCTCTTTTATAACGTTGGGGCAGTTTCTTTCTTTCTTCTCTTTTCTTTAACCTGTGAAAATTTACAGTACTGCATTCAATAAGAGTTTTGACATACTTGTGTTGTTACATGTTTGACAAAAATGCTTTCATTTTTTGCCCATCCAGCATGGCATTGGCTGTTGAGTTGTGATACATAGCCTTTAAGATTTTGATGCCTATTCCTTTTATACCTACTTTGTGGAAGTTTTTTTTTTTTTTTTATCATGAATGGAATTGAATCTTTTCAGGTTATTTCTCAATCTAATGAGATGATAATGTGGCTTTTTAATAAAAATATTTATTTCATTTGTTTTTAAGAATTAAAGAGAGAGAAGGCCGGCGCCGTGGCTCACTCGGCTAATCCTCCGCCTGCAGTGCCAGAATCCCATATGGGCACCATGTTCTAGTCCCGCCTGCTCCTCTTCCAGTCCAGCTCTCTACCATGGCCCTGGAGGGCACTTGAGGATGGCGCAAGTGCTTGGACACCTGCACCTGCGTGGGAGACCAGGAGGCAGAACCTGGCTCCTGGCTTTGGATCGGCATAGCGCTGGCCATAGTGGCCATTTGGGAGGTGAACCAACAGAAGGAAAACCTTTTTCTCTGTCTTTCCCTCTCACTGTCTAACTCTGTCAAAAAAATCAATAAAATAAAAAAAAGAATTAGAGAGAAACAGAGCAAGTGCAGGTGAATGAGATTGAGAGAGAGAGAGAGAGGGAGGGAGGTCTTCCATTTGCCAGTACACTCCTGGAATGACCGTGATGGCCAAACTGAGCCAATATGAAGTCAGGATCCAGGACCTACTTCTGGGTCTCCCATGTTCCTTCAGAGGCCCAAGGAATTGGGACATCCTCCACCGCTTCCCCAGGCACGTTAGGAGGGAGCTGGATTGGAAGTGGAGCAGCCAGAACACACACTGGCACTGACATGGAAAGACAGCACTGCATGCCATGGCTTTAACGCAGTGTAACACAGCACCAGGCCTGCTTGTCTGACTCTGGGCAGCAGCCCCAGCCACAGACCAGGCCAAGGATGCTGAGCAGGTATCCTCCATTCAGTACCCTGACCATGGGTAGTTTGTCAGAGTGCTGCACCAACGGGAGTGGCTCTGTGTTATCTCGGAGGTCTAGAGAGCTCCCCACTGCCCTGAGCTTCTGATCGGCTGGATCTGGATCGATGATGTCCCTGGAGCTTTCCTGGTCATTATAAGCACAGGGACACAGTGCCATTTTAGAGCTAAGGCCACTTGCCCTGGTTCATCAAGGTAGCTCGGCCTCCTCCACTGACACTGTGTTCCCTGGGAAGAAGGGGGAGGGGTTAGTTGGATGGTACTTGCGCATTTAGCTTACAGGTCAGAGATGCCCAGGGGCTGCCTCAAAGGAGATGGGATTTGGGACTTCCGAGCAGCGTTCTCCCCTGAAATCCGCAGGTTCAGAGGCAGGGGGGGTGGGCAGCGTCTCAGCCATGAAGAAGCCGAGAAGCGGATGTCTGCCTCCCCTCCTCCCTCCCAGAGGATCTGGATGTGAAACTAACCCAGAGGGGACGCTGAAGCTCAGCTGCCAAGTAATCTCCCATTCCCGGAGAGATTGCACAGATTCCTGCTCAACGCCAGCTGGGCCTTTTTCCTGGAGAGGAGCAACTGGTGAGCAGATGTGGCCGCCCCAGTGGTGGCTGTGGCCTGGGTGCCCGAGGGGAAGGGAAGGGACAGCCTATTCCCTGGAGTTGGGTGGCCCATGCAGACAGAGATGCGGACGTCATTCCCATGGCAGGGAGGGTCATGTGGGTAGCCCCACAGGCATGGGGAGAAATGTAGGGGCCTGGTGGGCTTCAGTAGAGTGTGAGAGCATGGAAACAGGGGTGGGTAGTATGTTGGAGAATGAGTTCCCCAGGGCTCTGCAGAGCATTAGGGGCCAAAGAACATGGTAATAGGGGAATACTTGGGTATGCAGGAAATGGGAGGGAGACCTGGAGGAAAAGTGTGTGCTGTTGAGTCAGAGTACAAAACCCAAGAAGTCTGGATTGGAGAGACGTGTTAATAAAAGTTTGGGTTTTAGATTTCGGGCCTAAGAATGACGGGATGGAGGTATTTTGTGTGGTATGATTGGATTGTTAGATGCCATGGAAGAACCTGGGGCATGCAATGTGTTGGGAGCTGAAATCAGGTAATTTCTGTATATCGCCATCCTGGATATAGACAGGGAAATGGAAGGAGTGTATGGAGGAGGTCAGGTGACTTTCAGTAGAGTTGTAATAGGGAGGAGCTGGTAGGTCTACTAGTAGAACTGGTGGAGTCTCCGAGTATTAGACCTGGGACAGCATCTTGGCAACAACCTTAGGAAAATGAGGGTAAGAAAATGGTGATGGGTGTGGTGTGGTCTTTCTTAGGGACTGTGGTATGGGTGCACGGTTAATTAGGAAACTTTGACAAAGCTCTCGGGAATACCAGGGATGGGAGAGGATTTTCTGGGAGAAAACTGGATTGGTGGTGTGCTTAGGAAGACAAGAACCTGATCAAGCCTGGAATGAAATTTGAGGCTTGAGGTCAGCTTATAGAAGTCTGAATTTGGGCAGAGGACTC
Source organism: Oryctolagus cuniculus (assembly GCF_051225735.1). NCBI lineage: Eukaryota > Metazoa > Chordata > Mammalia > Lagomorpha > Leporidae > Oryctolagus > Oryctolagus cuniculus. The sequence goes on along the minus strand of NC_142885.1, from coordinate 18,282,230 downwards.
TGTCTTGGTAAAGGTATATTTCTTGTCTTTCAAAGATGTTTCTGTTATGTGCCAGCATTTGTTCTCGTTATTTAATGTAATGCAGGGGGCAACGTGAGGTACTTTGAAAAGTTTGTGGAAAGAAGCAGTTGTGAGTTTGCTTTCAAGACATTTTGATAAACTGCGTACAGCTTTGTCGTGGTGCATGTTTTCCATATCCTTGTAGGCAGCTCTGTGTGAAAGCTTCTGCTTTCATGGAGTTTTTGTTCTGATTGCTGTTTGGGGGCTGGGGATGACTTAGTCCTGCAGGACTTTACCAGGTAGGAGTTCTTGAAATATCTTCGCCTTATGTTGGAATGTATACTTTGTAGTACTTCCTATTCCTCATTTGATTTTGTCCATCTCTGATATTTCCATTTGCTTTTTTTTATTTTTATTTTTTACAGGCAGAGTGGACAGAGAGAGAGAGACAGAGAGAAAGGTCTTCCTTTGCCGTTGGTTCACCCTCCAATGGCTGCCGCGGCCAGTGTGCTGCGGCCGGTGCACCACGCTGATCTGATGGCAGGAGCCAGGTGCTTCTCCTGGTCTCCCATGGGGTGTAGGGCCCAAGCACTTGGGCCATCCTCCACTGCTTTCCTGAGCCACAGCAGAGATCTGGCCTGGAAGAGGGGCAACCGGGACAGAATCCGGTGCCCCGAACGGGACTAGAACCCAGTGTGCTGCCGCCACAAGTCAGAGCATTAGGCTAGTGAGCCATGGTGCCGGCCTCCATTTGCTTTTGTGATCCATTAAAACATGTGTTTTTGTTTCACACTGTCACATTTATTAGGAATGCAAATTCTTTCTTAGGTTTTACTTTATAGGATGTGTCATTCTTTACAATGCAGTGTTATTTTTCAGTCATACTTATTCTGAATTATATAGCTTTTATACTCTTACTTTTTAGGTTATTTCTGCAGAAAGATTTTCAAGCTTACATTTTGATAAAAGTCATATAGGATTTTCCAAGTACAGAATTCTATGAACATACACATTTTATATATTAAATTTTCCTGTAATGTGAGTGCTTACCTATTTTATGTAAATTTCCATCAAACATTGATATTGTCTCCAGTGGATATATTTGTTTTTTCAGCTAAAAATTTCTTCAATATATTTTATAGAACAATACTGAGAATAAAGCAACATTCCCTTCTTTTTGCTCTCCTTCCAACACTATCTCTCCCAGTGTACCTCTTCCTTTCTTTGTCCTTTTGTCCCTCTCTTCCTTACTTCCTTACTTTCATCATTTTTGGATAGTTTTTAAATTTGCTTTAGAGTAAAAAGTCTAAATGCTTTATCAAATAAGAAATTTAAGAACTAGAAAACAAGGTGGGGGCAATGTTTGGCATCCCATACGGGCGCTGGTTCAAGTCCCATTTACTCCACTTCTTTTTTTTTCCAAGATGTATTCATTTATTTGAAAGACAGTGGTATAGAGAAGCAGAGGCAGAGAGAGTGAGAGAGACGTCTTCCATCCATGGGTTCACTCCCAGAACTGCACAATGGCTGGGGTTCACTGATCTGAAGCCAGGAGCCAGGAGCTTTCTCAGGGTCTTCCCATGTAGGGGTAGGTACCCAAGGACTTGGGCCATGTTCCACTGCTTTCCCAGGCCATAGCAGAGAGCTGGATCAGAAGCACCCTTACTCGTTATGCCACAGCGCAGGTCCCTACACCATTTCTGATCCAGCTCCATGCTAATGCACCTGGGAAAGAAGCAGAGGACAGCCCAAGTGCCCGTGACTTTGCACCCCAGTGGGAGACCTGGGAAATGCTCCTGGCTCCTGGCTTCCTTTTGGCCCAGTCCTGGCTCTCTTGGCCATTTGAGAAGTGAACCAGCAGATGGAAGATCTCTCCCTCTTTCTCTCTGTATGTAACGGTGTCTTTCTAATGAATAAAGTAAATCTAAAAATAATGAAAAAGCAGAAACCCTAAGTTAGTGGTAATATAAGCAGCAAATATAATCAGTTGAGTGTAAAAATGACCATTTTACCCATACACCCTAAATAAAAGTAATCACAGATCATTAAAACTAGACTAACACAATATTATTGTTTCCTTTAATTTTTTTAAGGTTTACTTTTACTTATTTGAAAGACAGAATTATGGAAAGAGGTATAGAGATAGAGAGAGGTCTTCCCTGTGCTTGTTCATTCCTCAAATGGCCAAAATGGATAGAGCTGAGCTGATCCAAAGTTCTGAACCATGATCTTCTTCCCTTCTTCCAGGTCTTCCACGTGGTTGCAGGGGCCCAAGGACCTGGGCCATCTTCTTCTTCTTCTTCTTCTTTTTTTTTTTGACAGGCAGAGTTAGAGAGAGAGACAGAGAGAAAGGTCTTCCTTTTCCATTGGTTCATCACCAAAGTGGCCGCTACAGCCTATGCGTTGTGGCCAGCGTGCTTCGCCAATCCGAAGCCAGGAGCCAGGTGCTTCCTCCTGGTCTCCTATGTGGTTGCAGGGCCCAAGGACTTGGGCCAGCCTCCACTGTACTGCTGGGCCACAGCAGAGAACTCGACTGGAAGAGGAGCAACTGGGATTAGATCCGGTGCCCATATGGGATGCCAGCACTGCAGGAGGAGGATTCACCTCATGCACCACGGCACTGGCCACTAGTGTACTGTTTTGCCACATCCTTTCCAACATTTGTTGTTTGTTGATTTCTGTATGCAAACCATTCTAACTGTGGTGAGGTGAAACTTCATTGTGGTTTTGTTTTGCATTTCCCTAATGGCTAGTGATCCTGAGCACATGTGTCTGTTGGTCATTTGCATTTCCTTCCTTGAAGAATGTCTGTTCAAGTCTGTTGTCCATTCTTAACTGCATTGTTTGTTTTGTTGTTGTTGAGTTTCTTGAGCCCTTTATACATTCTGGATATTAACAGTTTATCAGGTCATAGTTTGCATATATTTTCTCTCATTCTGTCAGTTGCCCTTCACTTGCTGAGTTTTCAGCTTCTCAGCTTGATGTAATCCCATTTGTGTGTTTTTTGCTTTTATTGCCTGTACTTCTGGGTTCCAAGCAGTCTGCATCTGGCAATGTCTTGCATCATTTCCACAATGTTCTCTAAGAATTTGATGGTATTAGGTTGTACATTTAGGTCTTTGATCCTTTTTTGAGTTGCTTTTTTTTGTAAGAATAAGGTAGGTTTTTATTTTCATACTTCTCCATGGGAGATCCACCTTTTATGCACCATTTTTTGAAGAGACTGACCTTGTCACATGGTTGGATTTTAGATCCTTTGTCAAAGATAAATTATTTGCAGATGTGTGGATTGAGTTTTGGAGTTTCTGTTGTGCTCCATTAGTCCACATGTGTATTCTTTACCAGTATCAGGCTGTTTTGTTTGTAACTGTCCTGAAGTATGTCTTGAATTCTGGTATTGTGATGCTTCTGGCTTTGTTGTTCACATATAAGATTCCATTAGCTCTTCTGGGCCTCTTGAGTTTCCATTTGAATTTTAGCATCTTTTTCCCCTAGATCTGAAAAGAATGTAATTGGCATTTTAATTGGGATCACATGAATTTGTAAATTGCTTTTGGTACTATGGACATTTTGATTATATTGATTATTTTAGTCCTTGAATATTAAAGCTTTTTCCATTTTCTGTGTATTCTGTTTCTTTCACTAAGTTTGCTAATTTTCATAGTAGACATCTTTGGCATTCTTGATTAAATTTATTCCATGGTATTTAATTTTTTTGTTCCAATTGTTAATGGGATTGATCTTAGAAGTTCTTTCCCAGCCATGGTGCTCCAGGCCAGGGTGTTAACCTGCTTTGCCACAGCACCGGCCCTATTTCCCATCCCTCTTCATCCTCCATCCACTATTCCCATTCTTATTTAATACAAAAATCTATTTTCAATTATTTTATACTCATAATATAAAACCTACACTATGTAAAGAATTCAACAGTTTGAAAGAATTAAAAACATCCGTTTCTGAAGAGGCAAGACATGGTTTGTTTAAAATCATTCTATCTGCAAGACAAGAGTTGTCTAAATCATTGTATGTCAATGTATCAATATCACTAACATAGATCACCTTTTAGGTACTCTGTTACCACATTACCACAGATCAGGGAGAATATACGATATTTGTCTTTTTTTGGAAAGGCTTATTTTACAAAGTGTAAGGTTTTACAGTTGCATCTTGTTTGTTCTTTTTGCAAATGACAGGTTTTTTTCTTTTTTTGTACTGGAAAAGGTTTCTTACCTGGAGCACACTGGAGATCAACACAGTCTTAGCCTGGAGCCAAGACAGCTGTCGCCCATGTTTTTGACATGCCTGGCCGCTTCCGGTGCCGCTGTGATTACTGGGAGGAAGAGGCGGGTCCTAGATGGCTGGCGCTTGCGCAGTCGGCCTGGTGACTATCAAGAGGATGTTATCTGGTGGTGGCGGCATGTCGTCGGCTGCCAGAATTGTCCGCTGATGGCGGCGTTTTCGGCAGCGGTACTGGCCCGGAGAGTGCGGGAGTGAAGGTGAGTTTTTCTTATGAAACAATGAGAGGCCTGGGACCTCGTGGGGGGGGGGGGTCGTGGCTCCTCCGAGCAGTGTAGACACTCATGTCCTCAGGCTGGGCGGCCATGGGGGCGGGCAGCGGCTCAGCTGTGGGAAGTCGAGAAGCGGGTGGCTGGGCTTGCGCTGGAGGACAGGACTGCGGGTTACAAGGTATGTTTAGTTGTAAACTGTAACTTACTTATTTCATCAGTCCTAGCAGTGTTTTTGGTGGGTGGTTTAGTTTTCATTGATTTTTATGAGTCTTTTTATGTTGTCTATATCTTCTGGATTTAATCTTAGTAGGTTACGTGTATTTGTTATCCAGGGATTTCTCCATTTCTTCTAGTTTTCCTGTTTATTGGCATACAGTACTGAATAGGAATTTCTCTGAAACCTTGTGTTTCAGTGATGTTGATTATAATCTCTGCTTTTTTGTCTGTAATTTTATTTACTGGAGTTTTTATCATTTTTGTTAGTCTGGTTAGAAGATTATCTACTTTTTAAAATTTTATATCAGGTATGCAAATTTCATGTATTTCTTATATACAGATTCAAACATACTGATACTACTTTCCATGCTAGCATCTCTGAAGCCTACACTCCCAGCCTTCTTCTTCCTCCTTCTCTTGTTCCCCCTCTTAATTCTTCATCAGTTAAAGGTAGGGTGGGCAAGTTCCACGTGAGCTGTGTAGTGATCTTTTATTCAAATAAGTGGCAGAGATGCAGAGATAGGGAAACACAGAGATAGAGGTCTTCCATCTACTGGTTTGCTCCTGAAATGGCCACAGGGCCCAGTCATGGGCTGATCCAAAGCTAGGAGTCAGGAGCTTCTTCCAGGTCTCCCATATGGAGACTGCATTCAGTAAGAGTGGTAAAAGGGACATCCTTGTGTTGTTATATGTTTGACAAAATGATTTCACATTCTCCCCATCCAGCATGACATTGGCTGTTGGTTTGTCATACATAGCCTTTATGATTTTGATATGTATTCCTTCTGTGTATATTTTGTGTAGTTTTTAATCATTTTTTATTCTTCTGATATCTGTATGTAATTAGAAGATGTGGTTTTCAAAAGATTTATTTCATTTGTTTGCAAGATTTATACAGAGAGATAGAGGTAGAGCAAGAGCAAAAGAGAGGGAGGGAGGGAGAGAGGTCTTCTGTTTGCTAGTTCATTCCCCAAAAGACCTTGATGGCCAAACTGAGCCATCAGGATCCAGAACCTTCTTCCAAGTCTCCCATGTGGCTGCATGGCCCCAGCTAATTGGGACATCCTCCGACATTTTCCCAGGCATGTTAGGAGGGAGCAGGATTGAAAGTGGAGCAGCCTGGATGCTAAATGGCACCCATATGAGATGCCGGCGTTGTGTGTTGTGGTTTTAACACCCTGTAACACAGTGCCAGCCCAGACAATGTGGTTTATTCTTCCATTATTTTGATAAAATTCATCATGTGTATTAATTTGCGATTGTGGAAGATCATGGCATTTCTGAGATAAATTCCAATTGAAGGTTTTGCGTGAGCTTCAGCATGTGGTTTTGGTTTTGTTAGGCTAGAATTTTGTTGAGAATCTTTGCATCTTTTTCATTATGCATATAGGCCTTCAGTTTTCTTTGTATTTCATGTTTTGTTATCTTTTGTGGTTAAAGTAATGCCAGCCTCTCAAAAAGTGTTTGTTAGAGTTGAATCCTACTCCTTCCAGTTTATGATTTTGAAATAGTTGGAAAAGTATTGGAGTTGCTTTTTAAATCTTCAAGCTCCTTGGATACCTTTATTCAAAGGTATTTAAATTTTAGTAGCTATTGTGAATGGAATGGATCTTCGAAGTTGTTTCTCAGCCCTTATATTGTGTTTATACAAATTCTATTGATTTTTGTGTGTTGATTTTCTATCCTGCCACTTTTCCAAACTCTATTATTAGATCTAATGGTCTCATGGTGGAATCTCTTGGTTTCCCCATTTATAAAATCATGTCCTTTTGAAAGAGGGATAGTTTGACTTCCTCCTTCCCAATTTGTATCCATTTGATTTCTTTTTCTTGCCTAATGGCTCCTAAACTTCCAGATCTATATTGAATAGCAATAATGAGGGTACATTCTTGTCTGATTCCAGATCATAGTTGGGAATGCTTCCAACTTGTCCCCATTCATAAGATGCTATCAGTCGGTTTGACATAAATTGCCTTGATTGTGTAGAGGAATGTTCTTTCTGTTGTCAGTTTCCCTGAGGTTTTCGTTTTGAAAGGTTTTTGCATATTTTCCAGCTGTTTTCATCTATTGAAATAATTATGTTTTTTAAATATGTATTTAATTGAAAGGCAGATTTGTGGAGTGAGGGAGAGAGATTTCCCAAGAATTTCCAATTCATTGGCAAACAGTACATTGTAGCAATTCCAGATGAATGTTTTTATTTATTGGGTTGCTATTATTACAGTTTGTTTTTCCTTTCTGATTTTACTGATTGGGATCCTTTTTTTTAATTTTTTGACAGGCAGAGTGGAGAGTGAGAGAGACAGAGAGACAGAGAGAAAGGTCTTCCGTTTTGTTGTTGGTTCACCCTCCAATGGCCACCGCAGCCGGAACGCTGTGGCCGGCGCACCGCGCTGATCCGATCGCAGGAGCCAGGTGCTTCTCCTGGTCTCCCATGGGGTGCAGGGCCCAAACACCTGGGCCATCCTCCACTGCACTCCTGGCCACAGCAGAGATCTGGCCTGGAAGAGGGGCAACTGGGACAGAATCCGAGGCCCGGCCGGGACTAGAACCCGGTGTGCTGGCACTGCAGGTGGAAGATTAGGCTAGTGAGCCGTGCGCCAGCCGATTGGGGTCTTATTCCTGTTTTGTTGTTGTTGTTGTTGTTGTTTTGGAGATTTTCAGCAATTTTCTAAAAAATATTTTTTAACCAGATTTTCATATCAGTGATCTATTTTTTTTTTGACAGGCAGATTTAGACAGAAAGAAAGAAAGGTCTTCCTTTTCATTGGTTCACTCTCCAAATAGCCACTATGGCTGGTGGACTGCGCCGATCTGAAGCCAGGAGCCAGGTGCTTCCTCCAGATCACCCATGCGGGTATAGGGCCCAAGCACTGGGCCATCCTACACTGCACTCCCGGGTCACAGGAAGGAGCTGGACAGGAAGAGGTGCAACCGGGACAGAATCTGGCACCCCAACCGCGAATAGAATCCAATGTGCCGGTGTCGCAAGTGGAGGATTAGCCTATTGAGCCACAGCATTGGCCTCAATGATCTTATTATAATGTATTTCTTCAGCTTTGTCCATTTCTTCTCAAATTTCCATGATTTCTGTCATCCTACTAATTTGGACTTTGATAAGTTGTTTTTCTAGATTTTGTGATGCATTGAAAAGCTCATTCATTTGATTCCTTTCCAATATTTTGTAGGCACAAGTTGTTATAAAGTTTCCTGTTAACATTGCATTTGCTGTGTCCCATACGTTTTGCAGTGTTGTACTGTTATCTTCAGTCATTTCCAGAAATTTCTGGATTTTCATTTTGATTTCTCCTAAGACCAACCATTCATTCAGGAGCATGTTGCTCGGACGCCACGTGTTTGCATACATTCTGGAGTTTCCTGAGTTGTTGCTTTCCCATTTCCTTCCATTTTGATCATAGAAGATGCATGAACTTATTTCAGTTATTGAGATTTCTAAGCTTGCTTTATGTCCTATCATATGTTGTGTCCTAGAGAAAGTTCCAGGAACTGATGAGAAGAATGTGTATTCTGCAAGTTGTGCGATGAAATGTTCTAAGTTAGGACTTCCAGCAAGGCAGTCTGTTCCCAGGGACAAAGCGATGAGCGACTGTGTCACCTACAATTTTGACATAGGGGAGGGACTAGGAAATGACCAAGAGAAGACAGTTCAGGTGTTCTTGTAAGATGCTGTTTTTTAGTTAAGAGGTCCAAATTCCATGCATTTCATAAATGCAATTTAGGTACACAGTGATAGTCCCGACCCTACCTCCCTGTCAGGGGCACAACACGTCGTGTACTTGGTTGTCTGACTCTGGGCAGCAACCCTGGCACCAACCAGGCCAGGGATACTGGGCAGGTACCTGCTGTTCAGTAGCCCTGACCATGGGCAGTTTGGCAGAGCTGTGCACCATGTGGGAGAGGCTGGGTGTTAGCCCGGGAGGTCTAGAGAGCTCCACACTGCCCTGAGCTTCTGGTGGGCTGGATTGGGAGCAACGATGCCCTTGGAGTGCTCCTGATGATGGTGAGCACAGGAAAGGCATGTCAGGCTGGGGCTCAGGCCGCGACCCCTGTTTCTTCAAGGCAGTGCAGCCTGTTCTGCTGACACTTTGTTTCTGGGAGGAAGGGATGGGTGTTAGTTGGGTGATACTTGCATAGTAGGCCTAGCGGAGAAGTAGGCTATATCCAAGGCAGTGTCGTTGTTGGCTGGCATTGGCAGTAGCGGTTCAATAGGCTTGTAGAGTGCAGGATGGACTTGTTGCATTTAAGTTTATGGACAGAGAGATGCCCAGGGCCTGCCTCAAAGGATGGGGGATCCTGGTGCTTCCCATCAGTGTTTTCCCTGCAAATCCACTGGTTCAGAGGCAGCAGGGGCTGGGCAGGGGCTCAGGTGTGAAGAAGACATGATGCAGCTGTCTGCCTCGCCTCCCCTCCTAAGAAGGACTCGGATGTGAAACTAACGCAGAGTGGACACTGAACCTCAGCTGCTCGCATGCTTGCCCTTCTGGAGACTCTCCACTTCCTGTCATTAGTTCATGGACATCAGGTTTGATTCTGTATCTCAGCTATTGTGAACTGAGCTGCAGTAAACCTGGAGTTACAGATAACCCTTTAAAATCTGCTGATTTCATTTCCTAGGGGTAAATCACCAGAAGAAGGATTGCTGAGTCATATGGTAGATTTATTTTCAGCTTTCTGAGGTATCTCCATACTGTCTTAGGCAGTGGCTTCCCCAGGTTACATTTCTACCAACAGTGTATTAGGGTAGCATAGTGCCAGATCCTCAGCAGCATATATCATTTCTTGATTTTAGTATGAGAGCCATTCTGACTCTGGTGTGGTGAATCCTGAAGGCTAGCAACCTGAGCCTTTTTTCATGTGTCTGTTGGCCAAATGATGTTCCTCTCTTGAAACATGCCTGTTCAAGTCCTTTGCCTATTTTTAAATGGAATTTTTGTTTTGTTGCTGTTGAGTTCCTTGAACTCTTTGTAGATTGTGGATGTTAACTTTTATAAGTTTCATAGTTGGCAGATTATTTTCTCTTATTCATTTGGTTGACTTTGCTCTTTTTAGATTCTGGATATTAATCTTTATTTTTTGACAGGCAGAGTTAGACAGTGAGAGAGAGGGAAAGAGAGAGAAAGGTCTTCCTTTTCCATTGGTTCACCCCCAATTGGCTGCTGCGGCTGGCACACCGTGCTGCTCCAAAGCCAGGAGCCAGGTGCTTCTCCTGGTCTCCCATGCAGGTGCAGGGCTCAAGGACTTGGGCCATCCTCCGTTGCACTCCTGGCCACAGCAGAGGGCTGGACTGGAAGAGGAGCAACAGGGACAGAATCTGTCGCCCTGACCAGGACTAGAACCCAGAGTGCTAGTGCTGCAGGTGGAGGATTAGCCTATTGAGCGGCAGCGCTGGCCTGGATATTAATCTTTTTTCAGTTTCATAGTTAGCAAATAGTTTCTCCCATCCTTTTGGTTGCCTCTTTACTTTTCTGAGTGTTCCTTTTGTAGTGCAGAAGCTTCTCAGCTTGATGGAATCTCATTTGTTTGTTTCAGCTTTTATTGTGCTACTGGCATTTTTTTGCCAGAAATCTTTGTCTAAGCCAATGTAATTCAGTATTCCCCAATGTTCTCTATTAATTTGATGATATTGAGTTTTAGATTTTGTTCCTTGACGTGTTTTAGTTGCTTTTTGTATAAGGTGTAAAGTCTGGGTCTTCTTTCATAGAAGTGCATGTGGAGGTCCAGTTTTCTCAGGACCTTGTTTTGAAGAAACGGTCCTTTGAACCTGGGATTGATCTTTAGCTCCTTCTTGAAAGACAGATTAGTTGTAGATGTGTGTGTTATTTCAGGTGTTTCCTTTCTGTTCCTTTGTTATATATGTCATTTTTTTGCCTGTAGCAAGCTGTTTTGATTGTAACTGTCCTGTGCTGTGTCTTGCAGTCTGTTATTGCGATGCTTCGAGTTTTGTCAATGTTGTATAAGGTTGCTTTCTCTATTCAGATGTTCTGTGTTTTCATATGAATTTTAGCATTGTTTTCTTTCCATCTGGGCAAAATGCTATTTGACCTTTGCTTGGGATCCCATTGTGTCTGTAAATTGCTTAGAGTAGAATGGATATTTGCATTATGTTGATTTTGCTAATGAGTCAACGTAGAAGATTTTTCCATTTTTGTGTGTCGTCTTCCATTTCTTAATGTTTTGTAACTTTATTGTAGACATTTTCATGGATATGAAACTGGACACCGAGTTGATGCTGAAGTTCAGCTGCTGGGTAATCTTCCATTTCTGGGGACTGCTCTGCTTTCTTGTAAAACCCAGCTGTGCCTTCACCCTGTACAGGAGCATCTGGTTAGTAGATGTGGCTGCGTCCTGTTGATGGCAACCCTTGGGCCCAAGTAGGAGAGGAGGGAAGGGAAGAGAAGGGAACCCTGTGCCCTGGGGTTGGGTTGCCAGGCTGACAGCAAAGTGGACTTCCAGATTTTGTGAAGGAAGGTCAAGTGGTGGGAGCCCTATATACATGTGGAGGCAGAAATGTGGGGACCTAGTGTTCCTAGAATAGAGGAACCACAGAGACAGAGTTGAATAAGATATTGGGGAATGAATTCTCTGGGGCTTTGCCAAGAATTAAGGCCCGAAGAACATGTTAAGAAGGGAATAATGGTTGTCCAGGCAGTGGGAAAGGAATCTGGGAGGAAAACTGCCATGTGTTGACTCAGAGAACAAAACATGAGTCTGGTTTGGAGAGACGTGGTAATAGTTGTTTGGGTTTTAGATTTTCAGGCTAAGGACGATGGGATTGCAAGTACTTCATGCAGTGGGAGTGGAGGGTTAGATGCCATGGAAGAACTTGGGTCATGCAAGGTTTTGGGAGCTGAAAACAGTGTGTGTCTGTATGTCACCATCCTATGATAGAAAAGGAAAATGGAAGGATTGTGAGGAGGAAGGCAGGCAACTTTGAGGAGAGTTGTGATAGGGAGGAGCTGTAATAGGTATGCTTGTAATAACTAGTAGAGTATCAGAGTGTGAGATCTGGGACAGGCCCTGGGGAGAAACCTTAGTTAAAGTGAGGGAAGGGATATCAGGAGGCAGGCAGAGGGAACTTTCAGGAGGGATTGTGGAATGGGAGCTGAGTTAATCAGGACATTTGACCAAAGTGTGCAGACTACCAAGAGATGGAGAAGAGGTTATTTGAAAGAAAATGGGTTGATAAGTGGCTTGGGAACATGGAGATCCTTATTTAGCCTATGAATGAAGTTTGTGGCTTGTAGAAGTCAGAATATGGGCAGAGGAGTTTCTCTTGGTAAATATATATTTTTCTTGACTTTCAAAGGAGTATCTGCTATGTGCCCACATTTGTTCTAGTTATTTAAGGTACTGCAGAGAGCATCATGAGGGTCCATGAAAAAGTCTGTGGAAAGAGGGATTTGTAAATTTGTTTCATTGTGTGTGTGTGTGTGTGTGTGTGTGTGTACAGAGAGAGAGATAGAGAATTATTCTTCTCCATTCAACTGATGATGTTTGAATTCCTTGGCAATTTCTTGTTTCCCTGCCTTGAAGCATACTGCAATAAATACTGTGGTGAACGTATCTCTCTGATACAATATGTTCATTTGTTTTGGGTTGTATCAGTAGAGAATTGTTCCATCATATGACAAGTCTGTTTTTATTTTCTTAAAAAATCTCTATATCGTTTTCCACAGTAATTGCACTAATTTAAATTTTTACCACCAGTGTGTAAGTGTTCCCCTTTTCCCACATCTTCCTCCTCATTGTGACTCTCTGTCCTTTCGGTTTTAGCCAGTATGTACGTGTGAGCTGATATCTCATTGTGGTTTGGACTTGCATTTACCTGGTAGCTTGTGATGTTGAACATTTTTTCCTATATTTGTTGGGCATCTGTATAACTGTCTGTTGAGTTCCTTTGGCCATTTCATAACCTGATTGTTGGTTTTTTTGCTTTTTTTTAAGTTGCAAATATATTCTTTTCTTTCTTTCTATTTTTTTAACTTTTATTTATTAAATATAAATTTCTGAAGTACAGTGTATGGATTACAATGGCTTCCCCCCATAACTTCACTCCCACTCGCACCTCTCCCATCTCCAGCTCCCTCTCCCATTCCATTCACATCAAGATTCATTTTCAATTATCTTTATATACAGAAGATCAATTCAGTATATATTGAGTAAATATTTCATCAGTTTGCACCCGTACAGAAACACAAAGTGTAAAATACTGTTTCAGTACTAGTTATAGCATTACTTCACATAGGGCAACACCTTAAGGACAGATCCCACATGAGGAGTAAGGACAAAGTGACTCCTATTGTAGACTTAACAATTTGACACTCTTGTTTATGGCATCAATAATCTGCGTAGGCTCTAGTCATGAGTTGCCGAGGCTATAGAAGCCTTTTGAGTTCGCCAACTTTGATCTTATTCCGACAGGGTCATAGTCAAAGTGGAAGTTCTCTCCTCCCTTCAGAGAAAGGTATCTCCTTTGATGGCCCCGTTCTTTCCACTGGGATCTCAGTCGCAGAGATCTTCCATTTAGGTCTTCTTTTTTTTCCCCCAGAGTGTCTTGGCTTTCCATGCCTAAAATACTCTCATGGGGTCTTCAGCCAGATCTGACTGCCTTAAGGGCTGATTCTGATACCAGAGTACTATTTAGGACATCTGCCATTTTATGAGTCTGCTGTGTATCCCCCTTCCCATGTTGGATCGTTCTGTCCCATTTTTATTCTGTCAGTTAGTATTAGCAGACACTAATCTTGTTTGTGTGATCCCTTTGACTCTTAGACCTATCAGTGTGATCAGCTGTGAACTGACATTGATCACTTGGACTAGTGAGATGGCATTGGTACATGCAATCTTGATGGGATTGAATTGGAATCCTCTGGCAGGTTTCTAACTCCATCATTTGGGGCAAGTTCAAATGAGCATGTTTCAAATTGTACATCTCTTCCCTCTCTTATTCCCACTCTTATATTTAACAGGGATCACTTTTCAGTTAAAATTTAAACACCTAAGAATAATTGTGTGTTAATTACAGAGTTCATCCAATAGTACTAGAACAAAAAATACCAAAAGGGATAAAGTATTAAATTGTACATCAACAGTGATGACAAGGGCTGATCAAGTCACTGTTTCTCATAGTGTCCATTTCACTTCAACAAGTTTCCCCTTTGGTACTCAGTTAGTTGTCACTGATCAGGGAAAATATATGATATTTGTCCCTTTGGGACTGGATTAATTCACTCAACATGGTATTTTCCAGATTCCTCCATTTTGTTGCAAATGACCTGATTTCATTGTTTTTGACTGCTGTACAGTATTCTATAGAGTGCATTTCCCATAATTTCTTTATCCAGTTTACTGTTGATGGGCATTTGGGTGATTCCAGGACTTAGCTATTGTGAATTGAGCTGCAGTAAACATTAATGTGCAGACAGCTTTTTTGTTTGCCAATTTAATTTCCTTTGGGTAAATTCCAAGGAGTGGGATGGCTGGATTGAATGGTAGGGTTATGTTCAGGTTTCTGAGGAATCTCCAGACTGACTTCCATAGTGGCTTGACCAGTTTGCATTCCCACCAACAGTGGGTTAGTGTCCCTTTTTCCCCGCATCCTCACCAGCATCTGTTGTTGGTAGATTTCTGAATGTGAGCCATTCTAACTGGGGTTAGGTGAAACTGCCTGTGATCTTGAATATTTTTTCATGTGCCTGTTGGCCATTTGGATTTCCTCTTTTGAAAAATGTCTATTGAGGTCCTTGGCCCATCTCTTAAGTGGGTTGTTTGTTTTGATGTTGTGGAGTTTCTTGATCTCTTTGTAGAGTCTGGTTATTAACCCTTTATCTGTTGCATAGTATGCAAATATTTTCCCATTCTGTCCGTTGCCTCTTCACTTTCCTTGCTGTTTCTTTTGCTGTACAGAAACTTCTCAACATGATGCAATCCCAAATGGCAATTTTGGCTATGACTGCCTATGCTTCCGGGGTCTTTTCCAAGAAGTCTTTGCCGGTACCTATATCTTGCAGGTTTCTCCAATGTTCTCTAAGAATTTGATAGTGTCGGGTCGTAGATTTAAGTCTTTAATCCATGTTGAGTGGATTTTTGTGTAAGGTGAAAGGTAGGGGTCTTGCTTCATGCTTCTGCATATGGAAATCCAATTTTCCCAGCACCATTTATTGAATAGACTGTCCTTACTCCAGGGATTGGTTTTGGATCATTGATCAAATATAAGTTGGCTGTAGATGTTTGGGTTGATTTCTGGTGTTTCTATTCTGTTCCATTGGTCTATCCATCTGTTTCTGTCCTTGTACCATGCTGTTTTGATAACAACTGCCCTGTAGTATGTCCTGAAATCTGTTATTGTGTTGCTTCCGACTTTGTTTTTGTTGTACAAGATTCCTTTAGCTATTCAAGGTCTCCTGTGTCTCCATATGAATTTCAGCATCATTTTTTTCCAGATCTAAGAAGAATGTCATTGGTATTTTGATTGGTATCGCATTGACTCTAGAAATTGCTTTTGGGAGAATGGACATTTTGATGATATCTTTTTTAACTTTTATTTAATGAATATAAATTTCCAAAGTACGATTTATGGATTACAATGGCTTCCCCCACATACTGTCCCTCCCACCCACTACCCTCCCCTTTCCCACTCCCTCTCCCCTTCCATTCACATCAAGATTCATTTTCGATTATCTTAATATACAGAAGATCAGCTTAGTATACATTAAGTAAGGATTTCAACAGTTTGCTCCCACACAGAAACATAAAGTGAAAAACAATAGATGATTTTTTAAATGATGATGAAATCAGATCAGACCTATTGTCATGTTTAATCCCAGTGAGAGTCAAGTTGGGAGTTGATAATTTTTTTTTTTTTTACAGAGGATCAGTTTAGTATACATTAAGTAAAGATTTCAACAGTTTGCACCCGAATAGAAACACAAAGTGAAATATATTGTTTGGGTACTCGTTATAGCATTAAATCTCAATACACAGCACATTAAGGACAGAGATCCTACATGAGGAGTAAGTGCACAGTGACTCCTGTTGTTGACTTTACCAATTGACACTCCTGTCTATGGCATCAGTAGTCTCCCTATGCTCCAGTCATGAGTTTCCAAGGCTATGGAAGCCCTCTGAGTTCTCTGATTCTTATCTTGTTTAGACAAGGTCATAGTCAAAGTGGAGGTTCTCTCCTCCCTTCAGAGAAAGGTACCTCCTTCTTTGAAGACCTGTTCTTTCCACTGGGATCTCACTCGCAGAGATCTTTTGCCAGAGTGTCTTGGCTTTCCATGCCTGAAATACTCTCATGGGCTTTTCAGCCAGATCCGAATGCCTTTAGGACTGATTCTGAGGCCAGAGTGCTATTTAGGACATCTGCCATTCTATGAGTCTGCTGAGTATCTCGCTTCCCATGTTGGATCACTCTCCCCTTTATTTATTCCATCGGTTAGTGTTAGCAGGTACTAGACTTGTTTATGTGCTCCCTTTGACTCTTAGTCCTTTCATTATGATCAATTGTGAACTGAAATTGATCACTTGGAATAGTGAGATGGCATTGGTACATGCCACCTTGATGGGATTGAATTGGAATCCCCTGGTATGTTTTTAACTCTACCATTTGGGGCAAGTCAGCTTGAGCATGTCCCAAATTGTACATCTCTTCCCTCTCTTATTCCCACTCTTATGTTTAACAGGGATCACATTTCAGTTAATTTTTAACACTTAAGAATAACTGTGTATTAATTACAGAATTAAACCAGTCATATTAAGTAGAACAGACAAAAAAAAACTAAGAGGGATAATGTATTAAGTTGTTCATTAACAGTCAGGGCTATGCTGATCAAGTCACCGTTTCCCATAGTGTCCATTTCACTTCAGGAGGTTTCCTTTTTGGTGTTCAGTCAGTTGTCACCGATCAGGGAGAACATATGGTATTTGTCCCTTTGGGATTGGCCTATTTTACTCAGCATGATGTGTTCCAGATTCCTCCATTTTGTTGCAAATGACTGGATTTCGTTGTTTCTTACTGCGGTATAGTATTCTAAAGAGTACATATCCCATAATTTCTTTATCTAGTCTACCGTTGATGGGCATTTAGGTTGGTTCCAGGTCTTAGCTATCGTGAATTGAGCTGCAATAAACATTAGGCTGCAGACCGCTTTTTTGTTTGCCAATTTAAATTCCTTTGGGTAAATTCCAAGGAGTGGGATGGCTGGGTCGAATGGTAGGGTTATCTTCAGGTTTCTGAGGAATCTCCAGACTGACTTCCATAGTGGCTTGACCAGTTTGCATTCCCACCAACAGTGGGTTAGTGTCCCTTTTTCCCCACATCCTCGCCAGCATCTGTTGTTGGTAGATTTCTGCATGTGAGCCATTCTAACCGGGGTGAGGTGAAACCTCATTGTGGTTTTGATTTGCATTTCCCTGATTGCTAATGACCTTGAACATTTTTTCATGTGCCTATTGGCCATTTGGATTTCCTCTTTTGAAAACTGTCTATTGAGGTCCTTGGCCCATCTCTTAAGTGGGTTGTTGGTTTTGTTTTTGTGGAGTTTCTTGATCTCTTTGTAGATTCTGGTTATTAACCCTTTATCTGTTGCATAGTTGGCAAATATTTTTCCCATTCCGTCGGTTGTCTCTTCACTCTCCTGACTGTTTCTTTTGCAGTACAGAAACTTCTCAATTGGATGCAATCCCAATAGTTGATTTTGGCTTTGACTGCCTGTGCCTCCCGGGTCTTTTCCAGAAACTCTTTGCCTGTGCCAATATCTTGAAGGGTTTCTCCAATGTTCTCTAGTAACTTGATGGTGTCAGGTCGTAGATTTAGGTCTTTAATCCTTGTTGAGTGGATTTTTGTGTGAGGTGTAAGGTAGGGGTCTTGCTTCATGCTTCTGCACGTGGAAATCCAGTTTTCCCAGCACCATTTATTGAATAGACTGTCCTTGCTCCAGGAATTAGTTTTAGATCCTTGATCAAATATAAGTTGGCTGTAGATGTTTGGGTTGATTTCTGGTGTTTCAATTCTGTTCCATTGGTCTAGCCATCTGTTTCTGTACCAGTACCATGCTGTTTTGATTACAACTGCCCTGTAGTATGTCCTGAAATCTGGTATTGTGATGCCTCCGGCTTTGTTTTTGTTGTACAAGATTGCTTTAGCTATTCGAGGTCTCTTGTGCCTCCATATAAATTTCAGCACCAATTTTTCCAGATCTGAGAAGAAGGTCTTCGGTATCTTGATTGGTATTGCATTGAATTTATAAATTGCTTTTGGGAGAATGGACATTTTAATGATATTGATTCTTCCAATCCATGAGCATGGAAGATTTTTCCATTTCTTGGTATCCTCTTCTATTTCTTTCTTTTAGGTTTTGTAATTTTCATCGTAGAGATCCTTAACATCCTTGGTTAAGTTTATTCCAAGGTATTTGATTGTTTTTGTAGCTATTGTGAATGGGATTGATCTTAGAAGTTCTTTCTCAGCCATGGCATTGTCTGTGTATACAAAGGCTGTTGATTTTTGTGCATTGATTTTATACCCTGCTACTTTGCCAAACTCTTCTATGAGTCCCAATAGTCTCTTAGTAGAGTTCTTTGGGTCCCCTAAATAAAGAATCATGTCATCTGCAAAGAGGGATAGTTTGACTTCTTCCTTCCCCATTCGTATCCCTTTAATTTCTTTTTCTTGCCCAATAGTTCTGGCTAAAACTTCCAGAACTATATTGAATATCAGTGGTAAGAGTGGGCATCCCTGTCTGGTACCAGATCAGTGGAAGTGCATCCAACTTTTCCCCATTCAATAGGATGTTGGCTGTGGGTTTTTCATAGATTGGTTTGATTGTATTGAGGAATGTTCCTTCCAAACCCAGTTTGCTTAGAGTTTTCATCATGAACGGGTGTTGTATTTTATCAAATGCTTTCTCGGCATCTATTGAGATAATCATATGGTTTTTCTTCTGCAGTCTGTTAATGTGGTGTATCACATTGATTGTCTTGCGCACATTAAACCATCCCTGCATACCAGGGATAAGTCCCACTTGGTCTGGGTGGATGATCTTTCTGATGTGTTGTTGCATTCTATTGGCGAGAATTTTATTGAGGATTTTTGCATCTGTGTTCATCAGGGATATTGGTCTGTAATTTTCTTTCAATGCTGCATCTTTTTCCGGCTTAGGAATTAAGGTGATGCTGGCTTCATAGAAAGAATTTGGGAGGATTCCCTTTTTTTTTTGATTGTTCTGAATAGTTTGAGGAGAGTGGAGTTAGTTCTTCTTTAAACGTTTGATAGTATTCAGCAGTGAATCCATCTGGTCCTGGGCTTTTCTTTGTTGGGAGGGCCTTTATTACTGTTTCAATTTCTGTCTCACTTATTGGTCTTTTTAGGTTTTGTATGTCTTCCTGGTTCAATTTAGGTAGGTTGCATGTTTCCAAGAATCTATGCATTTCTGATAGACTTCCCTATTCGCTGGCATACAAGTCCTTGTAGTAATTTCTGATGATTCTTTTTATTTCTGTGGTGTCTGTTGTTACATTTCCTTTTTCATCTCTGATTTTTATTGATTTGGGTCTTTTCTTTTTTTAGTTAGTTGGGCCAATGTGGTATCAATTTTGTTTATTTTTTCAAAAAACCAGCTCCTCAGTTGGCTGATTTTTTGTAATGTTGTTTTGGATTCAATCCTATTGATTTCTTCTCTGATTTTTTTTTTTTTGACAGGCAGAGTGGATAGTGAGAGAGAGAGAGACAGAGAGAAAGGTCTTCCTTTTGCCGTTGGTTCACCCTCCAATGGCCGCCGCGGCCGGCGCGCTGCGGCCGGCGCACCGCGCTGATCCGATGGCAGGAGCCAGGAGCCAGGTGCTTTTCCTGGTCTCCCTATGGGGTGCAGGGCCCAAGCACCTGGGCCATCCTCCACTGCACTCCCTGGCCACAGCAGAGGGCTGGCCTGGAAGAGGGGCAACCGGGACAGAATCCGGCGCCCCGACCGGGACTAGAACCCGGTGTGCCGGCGCCGCTAGGCGGAGGATTAGCCTAGTGAGCCACGGCGCCGGCCTCTTCTCTGATTTTATTTTATTTCTTTTCTCCTACTAGATTTGGGTCAGGTTTGCTGCAGTTTTTCTAGATCCTTGAGATACATTGAAAGCTCATTTATGTGGTGCCTTTCCAGTTTCTTGATTTAGGCACCTATTGCTATAAACTTTCCTTTTAACACTGCTTTTGCTGTGTCCCATAAGTTTTGATATGTTGTGTTGTTATCTTCATTTACTTCCAGAAAGTTTTTGATTTCTCTTTTGATTTCTTTTATGACCCATTGTACATTCAGGAGCATGTTGATCAATCTCCATGTGTTTGCATATGCTCTAGGGATTCCTGAGTTGCTAATTTCCAACTTCATTCCTTTATGGTCTGAGAAGCTGCATGGTATGATTCTAGTTCTTTTGAATTTGCTAAGACTTGCTTTATGGCCTAGTATGTGGTCAGTCCTGGAGTAGGTTCCATGCACTGCTGAGAAGAATGTACATTATTTAAATGTAGAATGAAAAGTTCTGTAGATATCTGTTAGATCTATTTGGTCTATAGTGTCATTTAAATCTACTGTCTCCTTGTTGATATTCTGTCCAGTTGATCTGTCTATTTCTGAGATGGAGTATTGAAGTCCCCCAGTACTATTGTATTGGAATCTAACTCTCCCTTTAAGTCCCTTAACATATCTTTTAAATAAACCAGTGCCCTGTAGTTAGGTGCATATACATTGATAATTGTTATAGCTTCCTGTTGAATTGATCCCTTAATCATTATATAGTGGCCCTCTTTGTCTCTCTTCACAGTTTTTGTGTTAAAGTTTATGTTGTCTGATATTAAGATGGCTACGCCCACTCTTTTTTCATTTCTGTTGGCATGGTATATCTTTTTCCAGCCTTTCACTTCGTCTGCATGCATCTTTGTTGGAAAGATGTGTTTCTTGTAAGCAGCAAATAGATGGGTTTTGTTCCTTAACCCATTCAGCCAATCTGTGTCTTTGAACTCTAGAGTTGAGGCCATTAACGTTCAATGTGACTATTGATAAGTAGTAACTTTTCCCTGCCATTTTCCCAAAGATATTTTCTTTTCTTTTCTTTTTTTTCTTTTTTCTTTTTTTTTTTTTGACAGGCAGAGTGGACAGTGAGAGAGAGAGACAGAGAGAAAGGTCTTCCTTTTGCCGTTGGTTCACCCTCCAATGGCTGCCGCGGCCGGCGCGCTGCGGCCGGCACAACGCGATGATCCGATGGCAGGAGCCAGGAGCCAGGTGCTTTTCCTGGTCTCCCATGGGGTGCAGGGCCCAAGCACCTGGGCCATCCTCCACTGCACTCCTGGGCCACAGCAGAGGGCTGGCCTGGAAGAGGGGCAACCGGAACAGAATCTGGCGCCCCGACCGGGACTAGAACCCAGTGTGCCGGCGCCGCTAGGCGGAGGATTAGCCTAGTGAGCCGCGGCGCCGGCTCCCAAAGATATTTTCTAATATATGCTTTGACTTCCCTGTGATCTTTTGCTGTGAGGTTTCCTTCCTTTACCTTCTTTCATATTGATAACCGTGTTTCTGTGTTTCTGTGTGTAACACATCTTTAAGCATCCTTTGCAGGGCTGGATGATTGGTGACATTCTTTCAATTTCTGTTTGCTGTGAAAAGTCTTTACTTCACCTTGATCCACAAATGAGAGCTTTGCAGGTTATAATATTCTGGGCTGGCAGTTTTTCTCTCTTAGTATCTGGGCAATGTCTCACCATTCCGTCCTATCCTGTAGGTGCTGTGAGTCTAATTGGAGATTAGATTTCTCTTTACTATCACACTTTCCTGTTCAACTAATTTCTGCATTTCATTTTGATTCCTCCTTAAGATTTCATTTTCATGAGAGAGATTTTCCAGTTTATCTAGTAAGGATTTCTGTAGTTCAAGAATTTGTTTTTGAAAAATTGTAAATGCTTTTATCATAAATTTTTTTGAAATCCGTATCCTGCATTTCTTCTATCTCGTCATCTTCATAATCTTGGCTTGGGATGTCTTCTTCATTTGGGGGCATCATAATGTCTTCCTTGTTCTTGTTTCCTCGGTTTCTGCGTTTGTTGCTTGGCATTGTGGAGATATTCTTTGGATTCTTCTTCCCTCACTATGGTGTTTTTTCTTGTTATACTATGACTGTATTAAGTGGACTGTCTGCTTTTGATGGAGCCTTAGAGGCTTGAGATGGGTGTGGCCAGAGTGCTCTGTTTGGTTCTTCAGGGTTAAGGGTCTGCCAATGGTGACACACCCAGGTTAGGCATGGTACATCTCTCTCTCTCTCTCTCTACTCTCTATCTCTCTCTCTCTTTCTTTTTTTTTTTATTCAGAAGGGAAGAAATTCTGCACAGCTGAGCGGAATATTAGGCAGTCAGCTTCTGATCTCTGGCTCCTGTGGGTTTAACATTCGTCTGCTGTGCTCTTTCCCAAGGATGACACCAAGACTCTGTGGTGCCCCCAGTGTGGGCTCAAATTCCCTTGCAGTCTCCCACCGGGTTGCCAAGGTTGCTGAACTTTAGCGTCTCTGGCGAGTACTCACATGAACTCTGTGAGTTCTCTCACCCAACGTCTCTTTTTTCACCATCTCAGTTCATTAGCTCCATGCATTCACTAGGTCCTAACTTCCTCTTATTTCACACACACCCCCCAGAGTCAGGTTTTTCTGGTTGGCTGATGGCGGGCACTGCTTTAAGTATGTCCAAAATGGCGCCTGCTCTTTGTCTTGCTCGCCTTTGAGAGGTGAGCGGAGAGAAAGACTCATGACCGTACTGGTCACCCCCTTTTTACTCCTCTCTCCTCTAGTTAGCCTGATGAACTTTCCCCCACGAGGCTTCAAGCCCTTAATGAGAAACCACTACAGATTTTTTGGTTTGTTTGGGGGATTTATTTGTTTATTTGAAAGTTAGAGTTACAGAGAGGGAGGGAGAGACAGAGATCTTTCATCCACTGGCTATAAGAAGCCAGGAGCCAGGGGCACCACGTTGTCTTCCCACAAGGGTGACAGAGGCCCAAACAATCGACCCATCCTAAGCAGCCGTTCCCCAGGCCTCTAAAAGGGAGCTGGATCAGAAGTGGAGCAGCCAGGGCAGGCACCGGTCTGATCAGTGGATGCCTGTGCTGCTGGTGGCCCTACCCACTACACCACAGCACTGGCACCTGGCCTTACTGTTTTTGACCATACTTGTAAGAACAGTCTTCTGAGAAGTGCACGGCTGCCCCATCTCAGTTGATTTTTATAAATGATGAGAGATATGCATCTAATTCCATTCTACATGAATACATCGAGCTTTGCCAGCACCATTTGTTGAAGAGATTATCCTTACACCAATGAATGATCTGAACCCTTTTGTCAAAAATCAGGTGGCCATATGTATTTAGATTAACTTAGGGATTCTCTGTTTCTCTCCATTGGTCTATGTCTCAGTTTTCTTATTGCCAGTCACATGATGTTTTAATTAGTATAGTTTTTTAGTATGCTGTGAAGTCAGGTATTGTGATGTCTCCAGCTTGATTTTTATTTTCTCAAGATCACCTTAGCGATTATGGATCTTCTGTGGTTCTGTATGAATTTGAGGGGTTGTTTTTTCTAATTCTGTACAGAATATCATTGGTATTCTGTAGATTTCTTTCACATGAGATAGATATTTTAATGATACAGATTCTTCCCATCCACAAGCAAGGAATCTCTTTCCATTTTTTGGAACAGCGCAGGGTCCTGTGTCGTTCCTCCACGAAGAGGGGGAGCGACAGGCGACTTTGAGGAGAGTTGCAATAGGGAGGAGCTGGTAGGTCTACATGTAAGAACTAGTGGAACATCATAGTGTGATATCCGGGACAGGGCCTGGGGAGCAACCTTAGGAAAGGTGAGGGAAAGGATATCAGGAGGCAGGCAGAGGGAACTTCCAGGAGGGACTGGGCAATGGGTGCTTAGTTAATCAGGAAACTTGAGCAAAGTCTACAGAGTACCAAGAGATGGAGAGGATCTTATCTGAAATAAAATACGGGTTGATAGGGTCTTGGGAACATGGAGACCCTGTATTTGGCTGGGAATGAAGTTTGTGGCTTGTAGTCAGTTTGTAGAAGTCAGAATTCTGGCAGAGGACTTTCTCTTGGTAAACGTGTTTTTCTTGGCTTTCAAAGGAGTGTCTGCTATGTGCCCACATTTGTTCTAATTACTTAAGGTAATGCAGAGAGTATCATGAGGGTTTTTGAAAAAGTTTGTGGAAAGAGGGATTTTTAAGGTTGTTTCATTGTGTGTGTGAGTGTGTGTGTGTGTGTGTGTGTACGTATGTATGTACAGTATTATGCTTATGCATTTAACTGATGAAAATGTCTTGTTTTCACTGCCGTGAAGCATACTGCAATAAATATTGTGGTGTACGTATCTCTCTAATAGAATATGTTCATGTGTTTTGGGTTATATCCAATAGATGGGTTGCTCCATCATATGGCAAGTCTGTTTCTGGTTTCTTAAAAATCTCCATACCGTTTTCCACAGCAGCTGCACCAATTTACATTTCCACCACCAGTGTGTAAGTGTTCTTCTTGTCCCACATCTTCCTCATCATTGTGACTCTCTGATCTTTGGGTTTTAGCCAGTATGTACGTGTGAGCTGATATCCCATTGTGGTTTGGATTTGCATTTCCCTCATAGGTTATGATGCTGAGCATTTCTTCCTGTATTTGTTGGACATCTGTATATCTATGGGGAACTTTCTGTTGAGTTCCTTTGGCCATTTCATATCTGGATTGGTTGTGTTTTTCTTGCTGCTATTTTTTTCTAAGTTGCAGATGTATTCTTAATATTAATTCTTTGTCAGATAGGTAGCTGACAGATATCTTCTGCTCATTCTGTTGTATGTCTCTTCTATCTGTGATGACTTCCTTCGCTATGCAGAGCTTTTAATTCATTTAATTCCATTTGTTTAGTTTTGATTTTGCTGCTGGTCTTTGAGGGTCTTTTCCAAGGGTCATCGCCTATTCCAGTGTCTTGGAGCTTTTCTTTCTATTACCTTCAAAAAGCTTCGTAGTCTCAGGTTATAGATTTAGGTCTCTGATCTGTTTTGATTTGATTTTCCTATTTTATGGGAGTTATGAATCTAATTTCAATGTTCTACACAAATACATCCATTTTTGCCAACGGCATTTGTTCAAGAGTTTTTCCTTACTCCAATGAATAGATCTGAATCCTAAAAATCTGGTGTTGTACATATTTGGATTAATATTGGAGCTTGCCTTATTTTCTTCCACTGGTCTGCGTGTCACTTTTTCTGCAAGTGCTTTGATATTTTGTTTAGTGTAGATTTGTAGAATATTTTGAATCAGGTGTTGTGAGGCATCTAGGCTAATTTTGTTTTGTCTTTTTTCACAGGAACACCTTATCTATTCTGGATCTTGTGTGATTTTTATGAATTTACAGTCTGTTATATGTAATTCTATAAAGAATGTCATTGGTGTTTGGATACAAATTTAATTGAATCTTTAGGTAGCTTTAGGTGGGGTAGAGATTTTAATCATACTGATTCTTCAAATCCACCAAAAGGGATATCTTTCCATTTTTTGTGTCCTTGGTGATTTCTTTCATCAGTGTATGGCAGTTTTCATGATAGAGCTCTTTGGCTTCTTTGGTTACATTAATCTTTTTTTTTTGGGGGGCAGGCAGAGTGGACAGTAAGAGAGAGAGATAGAGACAGAGAGAAAGGTCTTCCTTTTGCCATTGGTTCACCCTCCAATGGCTGCTGTGGCCAGAGCACTGCGGCCGGTGCACCTTGCTGATCCAGTGGCAGGAGCCAGGTGCTTCTCCTGGTCTCCCATAGGGTGCAGGGCCCAAGCACTTGGGCCATCTTCCACTGAACTCCCTGGCCACAGCAGAGAGCTGGCCTGGAAGAGGGGCAACCGGGACTAGAACCCAGTGTGCCAGCACTGCAAGGCAGAGGATTAGCCTAGTAAGCCGTGGCACCGGCAAAATTTAGTCTTAAACATTTTATTTCTGTCGTTATGTCTTTGGGATTTTTTTGATTGCTGTGTCAGTGAGTTCCTCATTAATGTATAAACACTGCTGCTTACACAGTATGCTTATTTGTAACGTGAGACTTCACTTAATTGTTTCACCAGTTAGCAGCGTTTTTGGTGGATTGTTTTAGTTTTTTCTGGTACCATAGCATGTTACTTGCAAGCATTTAGAATTTCAATTTCTCTTTTATAATCTAGGTACTATTTCTTTCTTTATTCTCCTTTCATTATGAAAATTTACAGTACTGCATTCTGTCAGAGTGGTAAAAAGGGACATCCTTGTGTTACATGTTTGACAAAAATGCTCTCACTTTTTACCCATCCAGCATGCCATTGGCTTTGAATTGTCATACTTAGCCTTTATGATTTTGATGCCTAATCCTTTTTTTTTGACAGACAGAGTGCACAGTGAGAGAGAGAGAGAGACAGATATAAAGGTCTTCCTTTTGCCATTGGTTCACCCTCCAATGGCTGTTGCAGCTGGCATGCGGCAGCAGGCAAACCATGCTGATCCGATGGCAGGAGCCAGATACTTATCCTGGTCTCCCATGGGGTGCAGGGCCCAAGCACTTGGGGCCATCCTCCACTGCACTCCCTGGCCACAGCAGAGAACTGGCCTGGAAGAGGGGCAACCGGACAGAATCTGGCGCCCCGACCGGGACTAGTACCTGGTTTGCTGGTGCCGCAAGGCAGAGGATTAGCCTAGTGAGCCGCGGCGCCGGCCTGCCTATTCCTGTTATACCTACTTTGTGGAGGTTTTTTTTTAAATAATGAATGGGATTGAATCTTTTCAGGTTATTTCTCTGTATCTAATGAAATGATAATGTTTTTTTTAAGAAGCTTTATTGCATTTTTTGCAGAATTACAGAGAGAGAAACATAGTGAGAACAGGTGAGTGAGAGAGAGTGAGAAAAGATGAGAGTGAGAGAGAGAAAGAGGTGTTATAGGCTGCAGCAGTATGGTAGGCTTGGAGAGTGCAGGAGGGATTTACTGCATTTAACTTATGGGACAGAGTTGCCCAGGGCATCTACCCAGTGGCATTCTCCCCCCAAATCTGCAGGCTTGGAGGCCGTGTGGGTGGGCAGCAGATCTATTGTGAGGAAGCCAAGAAGTGGATGTCTGCCTCCCCTGCTTCCTCCCAGAGGACCTGGATGTGAAACTCACCCAGAGTGGACGGTGAAGCGCAACTGCCGGGTGTTCTTCCAGTTCCAGAGACTGCATGGCTTCCTGCTCAATGACACCTGGACCTTCTTCCTGGAGCAGAGCAACTGGTGAGCATATGTGGCCCCCTCAGTTGTGTCCATGTCCTGGGTGCCCAAGGGGAAGGGAAGGGACAGCCCGTTCCCTGGGATTGGGCGGCCCAGGCAAACAGTGATGTGGACTTCCACCCTGTGGCAGGGAGGGTCATGTGGGTAGCCCCACAGGAATGGGGAGAAATGTAGGGGCCTGGTGGGCTTCAGTAGAGTATGAGAGCATGGAAACTCGGGTGGGTATTATGTTGGGGAATGAGTTCCCCGGGGCTCTGCAGAGCATTAGGGGCCAAAGCACATGGTAATAGGGGAATACTTGGGTATGCAGGAAATGGGAGGGAGACCTGGAGGACAAGTGTGTGCTGTTGAGTCAGAGTACAAAACCCAAGAAGTCTGGATTGGAGACATGTGTTAATAAAAGTTTGGGTTTTAGATTTCGGGGCTAAGAATGATGGGATTAGAAGTAAATTGTGTGGTGGGAGTGGAGGGTTAGATGTCATGGAAGAACCTGGGGCATGCAAGGTGTTGGGTGCAGAAATCAGGTAATTTCTGTATATCACTATCCTGTGATATAGACAGGGAAATGGAAGGAGTGTATGGAGGAGGTCAGGTGTCTTTCAGTAGAGTTGTAATAGGGAGGAGCTGGTAGGTCTACTAGTAGAACTGGTGGAGTCTCCAAGTGTTAGACCTGGGACAGGGCCTGGGCAATAACCTTAGGAAAAGTGAGGGTAAGAAAATGGTGAAGAGTATAGTGTGGAACAACAGGGACAGAATCTGGCGCCCTGACCGGTACTAGAACCCGGAGTGCTAGTGCTGCAGGTGGAGGATTAGCCTATTGAGCAGCAGCGCTGGCCTGGATATTAATCTTTTATCAGTTTCATAGTTAGCAAATAGTTTCTCCCATCCTTTTGGTTGCCTCTTTACTTTTCTGAGTGTTCCTTTTGCAGTGCAGAAGCTTCTCAGCTTGATGGAATCACATTTGTCTGTTTCAGCTTTTATTGTGCTACTGGCATTTTGTCCCAGAAATCATTGTCTAAGCCAATGTAATTCAGTATTCCCCAATGTTCTCTAATAGTTTGATGATACTGAGTTTTAGATTTTGTTCCTTGACGTGTTTTAGTTGCTTTTTGTATAAGGTGTAAAGTATGGGTCTTCTTTCAGAGTTCTGCATGTGGAGGTCCAGTTTTCTCAGGACCTTGTTTTGAAGAAACGGTCCTTTGAACCTGGGATTGATCTTTAGCTCCTTCTTGAAAGATAGATTAGTTGTAGATGTGTGTGTTATTTCAGGTGTTTCTTTTCTGTTCCTTTGTTATATATGTCATTTTTTTTGCATATAGCAAGCTGTTTTCATTGAAACTGTCCTGTGCTGTGTCTTGCAGTCTGTTATTGCGATGCTTCGAGTTTTGTCAATGTTGTATAAGGTTGCTTTCTCTATTCAGATGTTCTGTGTTTTCATATGAATTTTAGCATTGTTTTCTCTCCATCTGGGCAAAATGCTATTTGACCTTTGCTTGGGATCCCATTGTGTCTGTAAATTGCTTATGGTAGAATGGATATTTGCATCTTGTTGATTTTGCCAATGAGTCAGCATAGAAGATCTTTCCATTTTTGTGTGTCTTCTTCCATTTCTTAATGTTTTGTAACTTTATTGTAGACATTTTCATGGATATGAAACTGGACACCGAGTTGACACGGAATTTCAGCTGCTGGGTAATCTTCCATTTCTGGGGACTGCTCTGTTTCCTTGTAAAACCTAGCTGGGCCTTCATCCTGGACAGGAGCAACTGGTTAGTAGATGTGGCTGTGTCCTGTTGATGGCAGCCCTTGGGCCCAACAAGGAGAGGGAACGGAATGGAACCGTGTGCCCTGGGGTCAGGTGTCCAGGCTGCCAGCAAAGTGGACTTCCAACCTTTGGGATGCAAGGTCAAGTGTTAGGAGCCCTATATACATGTGGAGACAGAAATGAGGGGGTCTAGTGTTCCTAGAATAGAGGAACCACAGAGACAGAAGTGAATAAGATATTGGGGAATGAATTCCCTGGGGCTTTGCCGAGAATTAAGGGCCAAAGAACATCCTAAGAATGGTAAACTGGTTGTCGAAGCTGTGGGAGGGGGAAACCGGGAGGAAAACTGCCATATGTTGACTCAGATACAAAACATAAGAGTCTGGTTTGGAGAGACGTGGTAATAGTTGTTTGGGTTTTAGATTTTCAGGCTAATGACGATGGGATTGCAAGTACTTCATGCAGTGGGAGTGGAGGGTTAAATGCTTGGAAGAACTTGGGTCATGCAAGGTTTTGGGAGCTGAAAACAGTGTGTGTCTGTATGTCACCATCCTTTGATAGAAAAGCAAAATGGAAGGACTGTGAGGAGGAAGGCAGGCGACTTTGAGGAGAGTTGTAATAGAGAGGAGCTGTAATAGGTCTGCTTGTAAGAACTAGTGGAGTATCAGAGTGTGAGATCCTGGACAGGCCCTGGGGAGAAACCTTAGTTAAAGTGAGGGATAGGATATCAGGAAGTGGGCAGAGGGAACTTTCAGGAGGGATTGTGGAATGGGAGCTGAGTTAATCAGGAAATTTGACCAAAGTGTGCAGACTACCAAGAGATGGAGAAGAGGTTATTGGAAAGAAAATGGGTTGACAGGGGGCTTGGGAACATGGAGATCCTGATTTAGCCTATGAATGAAGTTTGTGGCTTGTAGAAGTCAGAATATGGACAGAGGAGTTTCTCTTGGTAAATATATTTTTCTTGGCTTTCAAAGGAGTGTCTGCTATGTGCCCACATTTGTTCTAGTTATTTAAGGTACTGCAGAGAGCATCATGAGGGTCCATGAAAAAGTCTGTGGAAAGAGGGATTTGTAAGGTTGTTTCATTGTGTGTGTGTGTTTTTGTGTATATATAGAGAGAATTATTCTTATCCATTCAACTGGTGATGTTTGAAGTCTTTAACAATTTCTTGTTGTCGCTGCTGTGAGCCATACTGCAAGAAATATTGTGGTGGACGTATCTCCCTGATAACAATACGTTCATGTGTTTTGGGTTCTAGCCAGTAGAGGGCTTGCTTCATATCATATCACAAGTTTGTTTCTGGTTTCTTAAGAAATCTCCATACTGTTTTCCACAGTGACTGCACTAATTTACATTCCCACCACCAGTGTGTATGTATTCCCCTTTTCCCACGTCCTCCTCCTCATTGAGACTCTCTGTCCTTTGGGTTTTAGCCAATATGTACGTGTGAGCTGATATCTCATTGTGGTTTGGATTTGTGTTTCCCTGATAGCTTGTGATGTTGCTATTTTTCCCTATATTTATTGGTTATCTGTATATCTATGGGGAACTGTCTGTTGAGTTCCTTTGGCCATTTCATAATTGGTTGTTTTTTTGCTGTTGTTTTTTTAAAGTTGCAGATGCATTCTTGATATTAATGCTTTGTCAGATAGGTATCTGACAAATATCTTTTTCTCATCCTGTTGGATGTCTCTTCACTCTATGATGATTTCCTTTGCTGTGCAAAGCTTTTAATTTCATTTAATCCCGTTTATTTAGTTTTGAATCCAGCACCCCAACCGGGACTAGAACCCGGGGTGCCAGTGCCGCAGGCCTAGGATTAGCCAAGAGAGCTGCGGCGCCGGCCTTGTTTCATTTTTTGCCCAGTAACACCTTAGCTATTCTGGATCTTCTGTGATTTTCTATGAATTTTAGGTGGTTTTATGTAATTCTGTAAAGAACGTCATTGATGTTTTGATATAATTTTGGTTGAATCTTTAGGTAGTGTTAGGTAAGGTAGAAATTTTAATTAGGCTGATTCTTCAAATCCACCAAAAGGGATATCTTTCCATTTTTTGAGTCGTTGGTGATTTCTTATATCAGTGTATGGTGATTTTCATGATAGAGCTCTTTGGCTTCTTTGGTTAAATTTAGTCTTAAACATTTGATTTCTGTGCTATTGTCCTTGGGATTATTGTTGATTGCTCTGTCAGTGAGTTCATCATTAATGTATAAGCACTGCTGCTTACACACTATGTTTATTTGTAACCAGTGATTTCAAGAATTGTTTCACCAGGTCTAGCAGTGTTTTTGGTGGATTGTTTTAGTTTTTTTTCTGGTACCATATCATGTCACCTGCAAGCATTTAGAATTTCACTTCTCTTTTATAATGTAGGTGCAGTTTCTTTCTTCTCCTTTCTTTCTCTTTGAAAATTTACAGTACTGCATTCAGAGTGGTAAAAGGGGCATCCTTGTGTTACATGTTTGACAAAAATGCTTTCACTTTTTGCCCATCCAGCATGGCATTGGCTGTTGATTTGTCATACATAGCCTTTTTGATTTTGATGCCTATTCCTTCTATACCCACTCTGTGGTTTTTTGTTTGTTTGTTTGTTTAGCATGACTGAGAGTGAATCTCTTCTGATTATTTCTCTGTATGTAATGAGATGATAATGTGGTTTTTTAAAAAAAGTTTTCATGCATTCATTTGCAAGAAAAACAGAGAGAGAAACAGCAAGAGCACGTGAGTGAGAGTGAGGGAGGATGAGAGTGAGAGAGGGAGAAGGTCTTCCATTTGCCAGTACACTCCCCGAAAGACCGTGATGGCCAGACTGAGCCAATATGAAGTCAGGATCCAGGACCACCTTCTGGGTCTCCCATGTGGCTGTAGGGGCCCAAGGAATTGGGACATCCTCCACCGCTTCCCCAGGCGCATAAGGAGGGAGCTGGATCGGAAGTGGTGTTGCCAGAATGCACACTGACACCCACATGGAAAGACAGCACTGCATGCCGTGGCTTTAACGCGGTGTAAGGCAGCACCAGCCCTGCTTGTATGACTCCGGGCAGCATCCCCGGCTCCGACCTGCTCAAGGATGCTGGGCGGGCATCCGCCGTTCTGTACCCTGACCACGGGCAGTTTAGCAGAGCACTGCACCAACGGGAGTTGCTGGGTGTCAGCCCGGAGGTCTAGAGAACTGCACACTGCCCAGAGCTTCTGGTGGGCTGGATGGGGATCCACGATGTCCCTGGAGCACTGCTGATCGTGGTGAGCACAGGGCGGCCATGCCAGGCTGTGGCTACTAAGGTGGTTTTCCCTGGTTCATCAAGGCAGCGGGGCCTCTTCCGCTGACGCTGTGTATCCTGGGAGGAAGGGGCGGGTGTTAGTCGGATGGCGCTTGTGCAGTAGGCCTCAGGGAGAAGTAGGTGACGTCTGCTGCAGTGGCGTCGTTGTCGACTGGCGGTGTTATTGGCAGCAGTGTTATGTTAGGCTTGGAGAGTGCGGGAGGAATTAGCTGCACTTAAATTTACGGGACAGAGATATCCAGGGCATCTTCCCATGGCGTTCTTGCCCAAATCCGCAGGTTCAGAGGCAGCACGGGTGGGCAGCAGCTCAGCCATGAGGAAGCCAAGAAGCGGATGTCTGTCTCCCCTCCTCCCCCGCAGAGGACACAGATGTGAAACTAACGCAGGGTGGACGCTGAAACTCAGCTGCTGGATAATATTCCAGTTCCGGAGACTACACGGCTTCTGCTCAACACCAGCTGGGCCTTCATCCTGGAGAGGAGCAACTGGTGAGCAGATGTGGCCGCCCCAGTGGTGGCCGTGGCCTGGGTGCCCAAGGGGAAGGGAAGGGACAGCCCGTTCCCTGGGGTTGGGCAGCCCAGACAAATAGTGATGTGGACTTCCATCCTGTGACAGGGAGGGCCATGTGGGGTAGCCCCACAGGCATGGGGAGAAATGTAGGGGCCTGGTGGGCTTCAGTAGAGTTGGAGACCATGGAGACGGGGTGGTGGATAGGATGTTGGGGAATAAGTCCTGGGGCTCTGCAGAGAATTAGGGGCCAAAGAAGATGGTAAGAGGGGAAGATTTGGGTATCTAGGAAATGGGAGGGAGACCTAGAGGAAAAGTGTGTGCTGTTGAGTCCAGAGTACAAAACCCAAGAGGTCTGTCTGGTTTGGAGAGATGTGTTAATAAAAGTTTGGGTTTGAGATTTTGGAGCTAAGCATGACAGGATTGGAAGTATTATGTGTGGTGGGAGTGGAGGGTTAGATGTCATGGAAGAACCTGGGGCATGCAAGGTGTTGGGAGCTGCAATCAGGTAATTTCTGTCTATCACTATCCTGTGATATAGATAGGGAAATGGAAGGATTGAATGGAGGGGGTCAGGTGACCTCAGTAGAGTTGTAATAAGGAGGAGCTGGTAGGTCTACTAGAAGAAGTGGTGGAGTCTCCAAGTGTTAGACCTGGGACAGGGCTTGAGCAAAAACCTTGGGAAAATGAGGGTAAAAAAAGGGTGAGGGGTATAGTGTGGTCTTTCTTAGGGACTGTGGTATGGGTGCACGGTTAATTAGGAAACTTCTACAAAGGTCTTGGAATACCAGGGATGGAGAGAGGCTTATGTGGGAGAAAACTGGATAGGTGTTGTGCTTAGGAAGACAAGAACCTGATCAAGCCTGGAATGAAATTTGAGGCTTGAGGTCAACTTATAGAAGTCTGAATTTGGGCAGAGGACTCTCTCTTGGTAAAGGTGTATTTCTTGTCTTTCAAAGATGTTTCTGTTATGTGCCAGCATTTGTTCTCTTTGTTTTATGTAATGCAGGGGCCAGTGTGAGGTACTTTGAAAAGTTTGTGGAAAGAAGCAGTTGTGAGTTTGTTGTCTTTCAAGACATTTGATGAACTGCGCACAGCTTTGTCATGGTGCATGTTTTCCATATCCTTCTAGGCAGCTTTGTGTGAAAGCTTCTGCTTTCATGGAGTGTTTGTTCTGATTGCTGTTTGGGGGCTGGGGATGACTTAGTCCTGCAGGACTTTACCAGGTAGGAGTTCTTGAAATATCTTCCCCTTATGTTGGAATGTATACTTTGTAGTACTTCCTATTCCTCATTTGATTTTTTCCCATCTCTGATATTTCCATTTGCTTTTGTGAGCCATTAAACCATGTGTTTTTTTTTCACACTGTCACAGTTATTAGGAATGCAAGTTTTTCCTTAAGTTTTTCTATAGGATGTTCATTTTTTACAATGCAGTGTTATTTTTGAGTAACATTCAGAATTATATAGCTTTTATATTCTTACTTTTAGGTTATTTTTACAGAAATATTTTCAAACTTATATTTTTATAAATGTCATAGGATTTTCCAAGTACAGACTTTTATGAACATGCATATTTTATATATTAAATTTTCCTGTAATGTGAGTGCTTACCTATTTTACCTATTTTATATAAATTTCTATTAAAGATTGATATTGTCCCAAGTGGATATATTTACTTCTTAGGTTAAGAAATTCTTCCATATATTTTATAGAACAATACTACTAATAAAGCAACATTCCGTTCTTCTGCTCTCCTTCCAACACTGTCTCTCCCAGTGTACGTCTTCCTTTTTGTTTTTTTTTTTTTGCCCTTTGTCCCTCCCTTCCTGACTTCCTTACTTTCATCCATTTTTGGATAGTTTTTAAATTTGCATTAGAGTAAAATGGCTAAATTCTTTACCAAATAAGAAGTTCAGGAACTAAAAAACAGGTGGTCCAATGTTTGGCATCCCCTACGGGTGCTGGTTCAAGTCCCATTTACTCCACTTCTTTTTTTTTTTTTCAAGATGTATTCATTTATTTGAAAGGCAGTGTTACAGAGAGGCAGAGGCAGAGAGAGTGAGTGAGAAGCCTTGCAATCCATCTGCTGGTTCACTCCCTGGAAGACCACAGTTGTTGGAGGTGCACTGATCTGAAACCAGGACCCAGGCGCTTCCTCGGGGTCTTCCCATGCAGTTGTAGGGGCGCAAGGATTGGGTCATCTTCCACTACTTTCCCAGGCCATAACAGAGAGGTGGATCAGAAGTCCTCCAGCTGGACTTGACCCAGCACCCATATGGGATGCCGACACTGCAGGAGGCACCTTTACTTAGAATGCCACAGCTCTAGTCCCTAGTCCATTTCTGATCCCGCTCGATGCTAGTGCACCAAAGCATCAGAGGACAACCCAAGTGCTTGTGACTTTGCACCCATGTGGGACACCTGGAAAAGGCTCTTGGTTCCTGTCTTCATCTTGGTCCAGTGCTGACTGTTTTGGCCATTTGAGAAGTCAAGCAACAGATGGAAGATCTCTTCCTCTTTCTCTCTCTCTGTATGTAACAGTGTTTTTGTGGTAAACAAAATAAATCTTCTAAAAATAAGGAAAAAACAGAAACACTAGTTTAGTGGGAATATAAGCAACAAATATAATTGGTTGAATGGAAAAATAACCATTTATTCAATACACTCTAAATTTAAAGTAATCACAGATTGTCACAACTATACTAAAGTAACATTCTTGTTTCTTTTTCACTTTTTTAACAGGCAGAGTGGACAGTGAGAGAGACAGACAGAGAGAAAAGTCTTCCTTTTACCGTTGCTTCACCCTCCAATGGCCGCTGTGGAGCGGCGGGACTAGAACAAACAGCATCTGGGACTAGAACCCAGTGTGCCGGCGCTGCATGCAGAGGATTAGCCTATGGCACTGCAGTGCCGGCCTCTTTTTCATTTTTTAAAGATTTATTTATTTGAAAGATAGAATTTCTGAAAGAGGTATATATATATATATATATATATAGAGAGAGAGAGAGAGAGAGAGAGAGAGAGAGAGAGAGAGATCTTCCCTCTGCTGGTTCATCCCCAAATGGCCACAATGGCTTGAAGTTAGCCGATAAAGTTATGAACAAGGAGCTTCTCCCAGTCTCCCACGTAGGTGCAGTGTCCTAGGACTTGGGCCATCTTCTACCGCTTTCCCAGTCCATAGCAGAGAGCTAGATCAGAAGAGGAGCAGCGTGAACTAGAACCTGTGCCCATGTGGGGTGCCCACCTTTCAAGCCTGGGCTTTAACACACTGCTGCACAGCACCTGCCCCTTCAATTATTTTTAAAATGAATGAAAAGAGAACATATTCCATGCATTCTTTAGGTACAGTTCCAAGAATAAACCCAGACCTTCCTCTCTTCCCCTTTCCCCTCCCTTCATGGCCTCTTCTTTTCATCAATTTTTCAAAATATGATTTTAATCCATGTTATATTCAGGGTAGCCATAATATTCATAATATTCATAGGAAAAAGGTAGAAAGAATAAAGTTCCACCAGAGCAGTATACTTTTATTTAAAAATTATTTTCTTGAGAGGCATTGTTACATAGAGAGGAAGACATAGAGATAGAGGTCTTCCATCCATATGGGTTCATTGCACGAATGGCCACAATGTCTGGAGCTGGACCAGTCCATAGCCAGGAACCAAGAGCTTCTTCCATCTTTCCCAGTAGGTTGCAGGGGCCCAAGCCCTTGGGCCATTT